>NC_060122.1:180947748-181250779 GCF_021461395.2 Schistocerca americana | reverse complement strand
GATAAAGTTCGTGATAATTTGGCAGAAATAAGTGAGATTTAGTTTAAGAGAAGGTAAGTTTTAAGTTGTGTGATTAATTGCGAATGTGTTGCAGCTATTGATATCGTTAATTCGGAAGAAGGAGACAGTATGTTTGATTTTGTTAGACGACGTTGGAGCTACAAATTTTGCGAACGATTTAGATGTCACAAATGATTTAGAGATAATTCAGAAGAGTATAGCAATAGATAGTGGTATTGAGGGTTGGTCCCAGATTATAATAGAGAAGAACGGAAGGGACGCTGACAATGATTTTTTGAGAGAGAAATGTTAAGAGAGGAGTGAAATTAAAAATACTTAGTCTGTAAATTAAATTCTTTTAAATGGCACTACATTCGTCGTTGAATCGAGATATTTTCATTATACAACTGCAGCTGCGACCTTTGGGCCACTTTCAAGTCGCACGTCGAAAGTTTTTTCTACAGCTTGTGTCAGACTTCAAAATTCCCCGACTTCTATACACGTCAGAAGATTATAAAGTCTAACACGTGCCGAAGCAAAATCTTTTGCAGTACCTCTTGAAAATGGACCAAAGGCCGGAACTGCAATTCTGGAATAAGTAATTTCTACACTCAAAGACGGATAAGATTTCTTTTAAAAACATAAACACGTCTGTGAACCCGACCGTGAGAAGTTAATGTAAGTGAAATGATGAATTTTGATGAAGAGAGAAAGAGTGTGTCTCTCGAAAATAAAAGATAGTGTTCCAGTGGTAGCAACAAATTTTCTCTTTAAACGTAAGAGTCCGTTGATAACGGAGGAAAGAGGGCTAGAACTTGAGCAGGTGAAAAAATAAAAAAAGAAATGTGAGCTAACCAAACTAGCGAGACAAATATAACAAGAGGCATCGGTGGCTGAGTTGCGCCTTGTTAATGAATAGTGTTGCTTGCAAAAAAATTGTGTGTCAATAAGGGTATTTTCATGAATGATTCGTAAGAATTTTGGGGTCAATTTCGGTTTTGTCTAAAGTAATGATGAATTAAAAATGTATGTCATTAGGTAAGGAGGTACAATTTAATCCAACAACGGACTATATATATTGTTCGCGCAACTCTTGGTGCGTGTAGGTCGACTGAAAAAAGTCAGTTTCATTAATTATGTACGACAGGAATGAATTGTACCGTACATAAGACTGCTGGGAGATATTAAAGGAGTTATTTAAATGTGTTATTTGCAATATATTTAGTTTATTTTCCATTATTGTTCGCACAAAAATTGGTATTTGCAGGTAATCAGATTTCATTAAAATCTGAATTGTTTGAGAGGGTAGACTATGTGCTTGGATCCAAAGACTTAAAATCTTCGGGATTTATTTCGTTCAGTAACTCTACATCATATATTTTCTGGATGGGTTTTATAAGTAAATTATGGGGTTGTATAAGCATATACTGGCGGTAAATTCGTAATGTGTTCACGAGAATAAAATTCTAGGGATAAATGGTATTTCAGCGCCAATGTCAGTCAGCATTTGCTGATTGCATGATTCAGCTATTCGATTACTTAAAATCAAAAGGGAGAATCATGCCCAGAGTAATTTCATTTTTCTTTAGAGATTCTGACTAGATACGATAAAGGATTGGTTGGTTGGTTTAGAGACTTAAGAAACCAAAGAAATAATAAAATTTTTGCTGACTTTATGGTACTGAACACATTTAATGGTACGAAAGACATGTTTTCTATTGGGACCGTGGACAAGGTGTTTGAAATGCCGAGCTGAATCAAATGTGTTTGGCTAGAGCTATAAATGGATTTTTTTCTTGCTAAACTGTTTGTGAGTGAATCGATTCTACTGGGGAGTGAGTACAGCGCCGAATCTATCGGGATTAGCGAAGTTATACCAATGTTAGTAACCACACCACAGATGTATTTCGACAGCTATCACCGTCCAACGCTGCCGGGAGCCGCAGATTGACGCATGTTTCGACGCAGTACGTGGCCAAGTGGCTGCAGATGTGGCTGGACTGCGAACGATCTAAAATTTGATGAAAGAATACCGATCGTGCGCTGTGTTTATGATAGTGACGTACTACGAAGAAATGCTCCAAGCAAAATGTGATTTCGAATGACCGTAAGTCTAGTTGTCGCGAATGTTTCGTAAATTTATATGGTTTATGTTTATTTGCTCATTTAATAAATATTCCGTTATTTTTATAATTCTTTTTGGATTTAGTAAATTCATGCTGATGATATATTATGACACAGTAGCAGGTACACGGCGTTCTATACATAACTAAAAAGATGATTACACTATGGTTCTGACATGTAAGTAATAAATTCTGTTTATTATACGAGTAGTATGTATTTGTTTATTACGTTATATTTTCGTCAGATTTGAAGTGACAGACTGGGCCAAGTTATCCAAATAATGTGCCAGATTAAGTGCAGTTATGTAACGTTTCGCATATGTAGCCGAGTTATTCCTAACTTAAAAATTATTTTAATTCACTAGTTTAGTTTGGCAAGTGGCCAGGTTGAGTCAAATCAAGTGAAGACGGGCACTTTTTGAGTGGTGCGCTCAAGTGACCGATTCAGAGCACATTTCGTTCAGATCTTGAGAAGATTTTATACGTTATTTATTTAACTTTTATTCAATAATCCTGTGCATTTTATTAACTGGCAATTCTAGCCAATGCATGGACTGTATAACTGTCTGTCTGTTTTTAAACAGAGCCGCGGATAGCCTAATTACCTAAGGTGAAAGCAACATCAATTAAAGTCACAAATGGTTTGTTGATATGGGATGCTGTTCGTAGAGTATCTACTCAGCAGAAAACCATTAGGTGAAGTGGCAGCTAGAATGAGAAATTCTCAAATTATGTAATGACATTAGGTTTTGTTACCACTGACAATGATCCTTACGTCTGCTTTAAAGAAGTCAGAACTATCATCATAACATTTTTCTCTTGATGATTGTCTGTTTGCTGGAAGGAGTACAGATGGTTTTACTGAAGTTATGAAGAAGCTGAATCAGAAGTTTGAAATAACATTTGTCAAATCTTGGAACGAAAATTAAAATAAGTTCATGGGGAATTTTAGGATATCAACCCATGTATAGAAGGAAAATCTCAAGACAGTTTAGTTTAAGTGCAGCAGGTACGGCTACGGAGCATATAATGGTGACAGATGAACAAAATCTCGTCTGCGATGAGGCATTGGTAAGGACTTAGCGCTAACGAGAAACTATTGGGAGTCTGCTGTACGTTGCCACAACATCTCGCCCAAACATTAGATTTGTTATTAATTACTTAGGACGATTTAGATATAAATGAATGGATAGTCACTGTAAAACGGTAGAAGGCATTTTTCAGTACGTAAAATGAATTATGAATTGTGCTATATTCTTTGATGAAGGTTAAACACCACTTGCCTATTGTTATTCTGATTATGGAGATGATATCCCAACTAGATGCTCCACCAAGGGAGTTCTTATCATGGAAAGGGGACCTATTGTACGAAATGCTCGAAAGAAACGTATAATGACAACTTCAACAGCTGATACAGAATACCAGTCCACCGTCTACTCTATCTGTCTACATGTTGGATACGAAACTTTAGACAAGAACTTCGAATTTCAGCTCTGAATGAATTGTGACAACAATGTGCTGATAATCAAGGTGTCATAGATACGTTAAAGAACACCTATGAAGAAAAAAATGACAGGGAGAAGTAACATATAGAAATTCCACGGAAGTTCATGTAGCAGGGTAATAGAATGACTATAAAAGAAGCATCTAGGAAGGCCAGGTCAACGTGCTGAATTACTGCCTAAACCACAGGGTCGTAATTTGTTCGAAGAGTTAAGAAAAGAAATTAAGGAACAGTGTTGAGAGTTACTTATTTTTATGGCTTTTTGTTACATGATGTGCAGACTGTGCGGACTGTGTATACACCCGTATACAAGTTCCACATATTTTTTAATAACAATATAGCAGTTACCCTATGTTCAATTAGTTGTTTCTTATCCAAGCACGTTATATGTGAAAAAGGTATATTAATGTGTACTCCAAATATCGCCAAACTGTTACTTATCATTAAAACCAGAATTTATAAAGAAGCCACCACAAAGGAAGATCATATCTAGTTACACACGAAAGTAACCTAACATCTTGGAGACAGTGAGGAACGGTAATACTCTCTCTGAAATATAGTACTAAGGACTATTAGATATCATCATCACTGCTGGAAAGTGACGCTATTATAAACATGCAATTCCATTCATAGATAAGTACAGCAATGGGTAAATCACCAGTTAATCACTTACAGCTGTTAAATGTGTCTAATTACTCACTAATGAATAAAGAACACGATCTGCCCTTTTCGGGGAATTCCTGGATGCCTTAAAAACACTTAAGCATTGACCAATAACGCTATAAAAGGAATTTAAACACGAGGAACATACGCTATGAACATTACGATAGATAATTTATCTGCCCGATGATACCCTCGAAGTGATACAAATTTTCTCAATACAATAAATTATTACATAGGTAAAAAAAAAGAATATCATTATATACACGTGTGTTTAAAGATGACAGGGCAGGAGGTCAGCCATAAACTTGTTCAAGGAATGGTTTCGGAAATTTTATGAAACGAATAACTTGGAATACTTTAATCAGCATCAAAAGCCATCCTTCCAATCTAGCGCCAGTGACTATACAAATGCGCCGTCTCAACCGGTTACACCCAAAATACAGTGCTCTTACAATTATAGATACTTGTAATAAGTAAGTTTAATAACACAAAAAAATAATAACATACCATTCATTCTCTCCATTTTTCTCGCTGCCCACAGCCACACACACTTGCAGGTGACGTCAAGACCACGGCTACGCTGATGCTCCGCTGCTACATCTTCAAGTCATCGCTACTGCTTCTCTGAAGTGCTGGGTCAGTGTTCTGCCAGGATGAGTGAGACATCGAGCTGAGGTAGACGGCGAGACATCAGTATAACGCTCCTTGGGGGTATGACTTTTCTGCAAATATCGTTACTTTGCCGACGTTTGTTATTACGTTATTTTATTAAACGATAGTGTGAGTAACTTACCGAATCAGTAATTCTATGGCACGCATTCCTTAAGATCTAGACTTTGGTGCCTTTGTCATAAATGTATTCGACATTTCTCTGCCAATTTTTTTCTGGTGTGCAGAAAACACTGGTAGATGAATTCATTTGGATCGGTAAGGGCACTAATATTTTTTAACTGTTTCCTCACAATGGACTCCTGGTACTTTCGTTAATATTATAATGGCCCTTTCCTGCAGTTCTAAAACTATGCCGGTGCTTCCTGTATTTAATCCTCAGAAAACAATCCCATAGCTATAAACAGTGTATTAATACGACTAGTGTGTATTAACAGGCAACCGGCTGTCACACATTCATGGCAAGTGACTTATTCTCCTTGCTAGAATTTTCCTTTGTTTATTCCATGTCAACTGTTAGCCATTATCTATCCTGAAAAATTTTCTGTTTCATACACAATCTTATTATTTACGTTAAATGTGTCAAGAGTTATTTTCTCTCTTTAAATTAAATGTAACACTTTTGATATCTTCGTATTCACTGTCAATGTGTTGTATATTGCCAATTGTAAACGTCGCTGACAGATAAACCAAAGTGTTCTATGCAGTCCGTCGATCTGACCAAAGCGGTCATAACAACACCTAAAATTCAACACAAATAAAATATAAAAATGATGAACAACTACATAGCCCATTCTCATGCCGCAGTAATGTAAACCAATACTGAGTCATATAAATGAGTAATAAAAAATATAGAAGCTGTTGGGACGAAAGTGAGAAATTGGGTTTTTGAGGTGGAAATATTATCCACTGCAAAAGAACGGTAATAATAAAATACGCGAATCGAAAAAGCCAGAGAAACACCAAAAGTTGTGACTGTTGCTTTCCATGACGCAAAAAAGTACGAAAGTTAGCAAGTCGTCTGTAATTTACAGTACTTTCGGATTACATGAAATATCTAAAAAAATTGAATAGGTGAGTCCCGAATCTCTGCCTCCTGCCATAAGAATCGCATATTAAAATCCAACGGGTGTATCCGTGCAGCAAAAAAATACAGCGCGAGGAACAAATAAACGAAAGGACTAAAACAAGGGTATAGATCAAAGACATGAAACTATAGATTCATATGTTAAAGTGACGATAACACAGAAACGGTGCCTCTATCTCTCAAAGCAAGAAGTACGCCGAACAAGAATTATACACTGGAAAGAAAATATATTAATCAATAATTCCAGGAACATGTAAATTGTAATCACTGTTTCGCTCGTTACTACGATAATCAAAGATAATGCTTAAAGTCTAACTGTTGACAGCCACAGGTATACGTTACTACACTGGCAATAATAGCTGGTAAATACTGTGTACATTATTGTTGGTGTCACTTGGCCCTCACCACGATTTTAAAATCCGCG
The DNA here is from genome assembly GCF_021461395.2 of Schistocerca americana. Classification (NCBI taxonomy): domain Eukaryota; kingdom Metazoa; phylum Arthropoda; class Insecta; order Orthoptera; family Acrididae; genus Schistocerca; species Schistocerca americana. Next base: position 181,244,309 of record NC_060122.1, on the reverse strand, counting down.
TAAACGACTGTTTGTGTTCAGATAACACAGTAGTAAGAAATTCGATAAACCAATATAACTATATTCTCTTTAGGGTTTTGACATAGTGATCAACATAGGTGTCGTGTTTGCTTGTATTTTTTTGCGCAGAAGACGGAAGATGAAAGGACAGGAAAGCATCTTAATGCCTGAACAAATAGAAACATCTTACATCTCTTTGCTTTTGTACTGTATGTAAGCCTAATAATTACATTACAATTAGTCTTAACTGACGTATCACCACTGATAAGTAGTTTATAAATATTTTAGGGGTCTGAACAGAAAAAGTATTAACAGGGTAGCCTAAAGATGTGTTCTTGAACAATGGCACTGTTATCGTGCGAAAGGTTGGCACCACCCTTTAGTTGCATCAGTGAAGCAGGGATGTGTAGTGGGTCATATGACTGGCGGCGTTCGTGTGTGTGGAGTGAAGGGAAGTTAGTTACTTCTGAGCAGTCGCATGGTACGGTTGACGCTCTCGTCCGCGGCAGTTGGGCAGTTGTCTATAGCGTATGAGTCACCTATGTTTCAGAGGGGACTATATGGTACGAAGTTAAACGTTTTCTGGGTGGAAGTAGTATGATTCACACAAGGGGTGGCGTGAGTCGTAAGTGCGTTTTTCCTTGAGTGGAATCTTGGGAGACTCTGTCGAGCATAACTGGTATGTGAAGCTGTGTTGTGTGTTTGTGTAAGCCAATCATTTGAGTAATTACAATAGAACCTATGTTTCGGAGAAATTTATGCACTTAAGTAAGAAAACAGTCTTGTTCATGTGTGTAAGGGAGATGGCCAAGGACTCAGCTTCTTTTTCGTGCAGATAAACGAAAGCAATAGATCCCGACCCGCAAAACTTCGAAAGTGAATTCGTAGACAGTTTCTTTAAGAAGGATTGATACAACGGAATTGTTATTAATATGGTTAATCTTTCTGTGTATCTTATATTAGCTCTTTGCTCTTGGGTGTTGTTGCAGAGTTTGAGTTTCAATTAAGAGGTGATATGAAGGCAGTGGTCAGTTTTAATAATATATTAATCCTTCACTTGTATGAGGGTGACTTGATTTGTTGCTTTTAATAAAAATACAATTTCTGGTAAACTGATCGTTTTGAAGATCACACTAGTTAAATTTCAATAGCGTGTTTTTAATTAATTCTGAAAAATTTTTAGTGATGTCTCAGTATTCTAGAAGGTTATTATATTAGAAAGAATGAAAATTTTACTATATTTAAAACAAATTTTTGGAAACGTGGTTGTGTGTCATTTTCCCTAATAAGTCACTGACAACAGAGTCTGATCTCAGTATCGCAACAAAATTGGTAGCAGAGAGCATGGCTGATTCACTGGAGAGACGTGGAACCAAGGTAAAATTACTATTAAAAGTTCATTTACTGGAATTTGATACTGTCTTGTCGATTGTTGTAGAAACCCTGTCGATAGCGTTGGACTCCAGAGAAGAGTCGTGGAACCAGTAGGGAATGTAACTGAACTGGTAGTTTAGTTAAGACAAGACATGCAACTCCCGACAATATGGAAGATCTCAGAAAAAAGAAGGAGGTGGTATTGAATTAGGTACTGTTCCGCCTACAGCTAACTAAAGTAGGGGATTACAAGCCAGATACGCTCATTATGTTGATCGCTCGAAGGACGTGATGGCCATCGATAAAGAGGAAAAAACTGAATGAAAGGCTACGAAAGAGGGTTGGTAACTGGCTTGCTAATGTAGGCTGGGCAGGGAGTGTCACTGGAAGTATAGTTCGGCAAAGTGAGCAGAGTCACCTGAGGGAGAGAGCGATGTCAGACGAAGCATTAACCAAGCCACCAAACGTATTGCAAGGATGACTGGAGGATTGCTGGGATTTATATTTGGATTAGGTTGAGGAATTTATTAGGTTTCTGTGTTTTATTGTGGGGTTGCAACAGAAAGGTATAGTGGTCGATAGACTGATGTGGAGACCTTAAAGTTAGGAACGGGTTAACGAGTTGGTATTGTTACAAAGTGGGACACAAAAATGAGAATTGTGAGAAAAGGAAATTGCAGCAAGAAAGAAAGGATGAAGACCAGATAGCTACGAAACGTATCATCTTAATGTTGCACCACTAACGATGACCACCCTTGCGCTTTACTAGCCACAGGGAGTGTCATTTGGACGATAAATTAGGATTAATTTTGTACAAACAAGAGAATGTGTAAATGAGGACAATTGAAAGAACATAGCGTGAGTACAAAGAGGTTAAAATAGTCTAACGTCAAGGAGAAAGCTGCAGCGTTCGTGAAGCTTAAGGTAAATGATTTTACTTTTAAGGTGAGAATAAGGGTTTTTGACATGTTACGTGCTGCTTGTACTGTAGGGGCACTGGTCTTGTAACTGATTTGAGCGACCAGGAAGTATTCGGTCAAATTCAGACCACAGAATATGTTCTTCCTTTTGTAATCATAAGGACCGGTGATCCACGGTGACAGCAAATCGTGGACGAGTTGCAGGAGGGGAAGAGGTATACGGTTGGGCTAGTTGCATCCTGAGATACAAAAGGAAATAAAAACTTGTGTTCGGAATTTTCGGACGTTTCCTCATTTAAATTACGGGATGCTTCATTGACGGAATATAATATTTAACTATCAGATAAATTTCAGGGTAAAGGGTCATTATGTCGGTTGGGCCCCCAAAAGATAAAAATATTGAAAGGATTAATTGAACATGTTCTGGAACAATAAACTATCCGGCCTCCCAAGTCTGTGGTATGGCTCTCATATTTTTAGTACCTCTGTCAGATGGGGAATGTCGAGCTGAAATTGGTTAGCGACAGTTAAATAAGAAGGTAGTTTTACGTTCAGCATCGGTGTCTGAGCCACAGTCTCGATTTGTTCCTAAGGTGTTCACTATGTTAGACCTCAACGAGGCCGATTGTGAAATTGCCCTAGCGTAATGTTCTGAAGCCATCACATCATTTACCACTAACAGGAATTTCTATGAATGTAACATGATTTCTGTTGGCCTGCCGTGGTACTCTTCTTGTTACTGGGATTTTATCCGATGAAAAAATTAATTTTTTGCATGGCGGATTTGGAGAGAGGGTTGTACAGTTGAACTAACTGAGTAGAGATAGGAAGTAAGTTGCAGTGGGCTGCTTGTCAGCATGCGGCTTGGGTGTAGCTAAATGAAGCATTTGTAACAGCACCGGTCCTGTTCTCTCGCTGAGTGTAATGAACCATTTATCTTACAGACAGATGCCTCTGCTGTAGAGATGGGGGCGATTCTGCTACAGGAACGGGACGAGCTATCCGTTACGCGTCAAGAACGTCGAATCCATTACAAAAGACCTATTCTTTATATGAATTAAAAGAGCTACCGGTAATGTTGCGGATGAAAAAATTTAGGTAATATCTGAAACAAGCTTAGTTTACCTTGAAAGCTAATAATCAAGCATTATGTGGGGGTTCTGGGGTATCTTGGAAGACTGGGAATTTGCCTTTCCAGTTTCAAGTCCGGAACATAAAGGCGTCTGACAATCAGGCAGCAGGCCGTTTGAGGGACATGTTTAGTGAAGAAACGGAGGGAAACAAAGAGGACAGTGTCCGGAATCCCACTAAATGAGTACCCTCCTTCAAATCTACATTATGTGACCACAGTTGAGACATATATGGGAATATCGGAGAAGGATGAGTAGTTGATTGCTACTAGGAATAAAATCTTAAAGGAATTAAGTGTCAAACGGCATGCTGTCAAAGACAATGTCCTTTGCTGTTCAACACACTGCGATGAGAAGTCAAAGATAGTTGTGCATCAGGTATCGGTTCTCTTGTTTCTTGCATATTTTCATGAGTAACGAGTGGGTGAAGATCGGTCCTTTTGAAACCACAGCGAAACTCAGACAACAGTTCGTATGGGAATGGATAAATAGCGATATAACCATAGTAGGTAGAATAAAGTCTGTGCTGTTTGAAAACCCACACAGAATACTAATATTGGTCAACTGGCATCTACACTTGTCGATCGTCCTTACCGAAAATTATTCATTCATTTTGTGGACCCTAACAGAGATCTAAAAGGGGGCCACTAATACTTAATGCTGTGCGTTGATGCATTTACGAAATTTACCTAGCTTTACCCCATCAAAGCAGCAACAACATAAGGAAACAACATTAGGAAACTACTGCGAAAGCAAAGAGAGCTCCACTCCAAGTTTAAACGCAGCCAAAACCTTTCAGACAAACAGAAGCTAAACGATGTCAAAGTTAGCGTAGGGAGGGCTATGCGTGAAGCGTTCAGTGAATTCAAAAGTAAAATTCTATGTACCGACTTGACAGAAAATCCTAGGAAATTCTGGTCTTACATTAAATCAGTAAGTGGCTCGAAACAGCATATCCAGACACTCCGGGATGATGATGGCATTGAAACAGAGGATGACACGCGTAAAGCTGAAATACTAAACACCTTTTTCCAAAGCTGTTTCACAGAGGAAGACCGCACTGCAGTTCCTTCTCTAAATCCTCGCACAAACGAAAAAATGGCTGACATCGAAATAAGTGTCCAGGGAATAGAAAAGCAACTGGAATCACCCAACAGAGGAAAGTCCACTGGACCTGACGGGATACCAATTCGATTCTACACAGAGTACGCGAAAGAACTTGACCTCCTTCTAACAGCGGTGTACCGCAAGTCTCTAGAGGAACGGAAGGTTCCAAATGATTGGAAAAGAGCACTGGTAGTCCCAGTCTTCAAGAAGGGTTGTCGAGCAGATGCGCCAAACTATAGAACCTATATCTCTGATGTCGATCTGTTGTAGAATTTTAGAACATGATTTTGCTCGCGTATCATGTCGTTTTTGGAAACCCAGAATCTACTCTGTAGGAATCAACATGGATTCCGGAAACAGCGATCGTGTGAGACCCAACTCGCTTTATTTGTTCATGAGACCCAGAAAATATTAGATACAGCCTCCCAGGTAGATGCTATTTTCCTTGACTTCCGGAAGGCGTTCGATACAGTTCCACACTGTCGCCTGATAAACAAAGTAAGAGCCTACGGAATATCAGACCAGCTGTGTGGCTGGATTGAATAGTTATTAGCAAACAGAACACAGCATGTTGTTATCAATGGAGAGACGTCTCCAGACGTTAAAGTAACCTCTGGCGTGCCACACGGGAGTGTTATGGGACCATTGCTTTTCACAATATATATGAATGACCTAGTAGATAGTGTCGGAAGTTCCATGCGGCTTTTCGCGGATGATGCTGTAGTATACAGAGAAGTTGCAGCATTAGAAAATTGTAGCGAAATGCAGGAAGATCTGCAGCAGATAGGCACTTGGTGCAGGGAGTGGCAACTGACCCTTAACATAGACAAATGTAATGTATTGCGAATACAGAGAAAGAAGGATCCTTTATTGTATGATTATATGATCGCGGAACAAACACTGGTAGCAGTTACTTCTGTAAAATATCTGGGAGTATGCGTGCGGAACGATTTGAAGTGGAATGATCATATAAAATTAATTGTTGGTAAGGCGGGTACCAGGTTGAGATTCATTGGGAGAGTCCTTAGAAAATGTGGTCCATCAACAAAGGAGGTGGCTTACAAAACACTCGTTCGACCTATACTTGAGTACTGCTCATCAGTGTGGGATCCGTGCCAGATCGGGTTGACGGAGGAGATAGAGAAGATCCAAAGAAGAGCGGCGCGTTTCGTCACAGGGTTATTTGGTAACCGTGATAGCGTTACGGAGGTGTTTAGCAAACTCAAGTGGCAGACTCTGCAAAAGAGGCGCTCTGCGTCGCGGTGTAGCTTGCTGTCCAGGGTGCGTTTCTGGACGAGGTATCGAATATATTGCTTCCCTCTACTTATACCTCCAGAGGAGATCACGAATGTAAAATTAGAGAGATTCGAGCGCGCACGGAGGCTTTCCGACAGTCGTTCATCCCGCGAACCATACGCGACTGGAACAGAAAAGGGAGGTAATGACAGTGGCACCTAAAGTGCATACCGCCACACACCGTTGGGTGGCTTGCGGAGTATAAATGTAGATGTAGATGAAGCTGTGGTTAAGCATCTGAACAATATTTTTTGCATTTTTGGGCCACCTTATTGTATTGCAGGAGTAGGTTTAATAATGAATAGGAAATAGGAATGCGGGTAAGCTACTACAAACAGCATAGTGAATGCATTATTGTGGCCAAGATAGATACGAAGCCCACACCTACTACAGTAGTACAAGTTTATATGCCAACTAGCTCTGCAGATGACGAAGAAATTGAAGAAATGTATGATGAAATAAAAGAAATTATTCAGACAGTGAAGGGAGACGAAAATTTAATAGTCATGGGTGACTGGAATTCGAGTGTAGGAAAAGGGAGAGAAGGAAACGTAGTGGGTGAATATGGATTGGGGCTAAGAAATGAAAGAGGAGCCCGCCTGATAGAATTTTGCACAGAGCACAACTTAATCATAGCTAACACTTGGTTTAAGAATCGTGATAGAAGGTTGTATACATGGAAGAACCCTGGAGATACTAAAAGGTATCAGATAGATTATATAATGGTAAGACAGAGATTTAGGAACCAGGTATTAAATTGTAAGACGTTTCCAGGGGCAGATGTGGGCTCTGACCACAATCTGTTGGTGATGACCTGTAGATTAAAACTGAAGAAACTGCAAAAAGGTGGGAATTTAAGGAGATGGGACCTGGATAAACTGAAAGAACCAGAGGTTGTACAGAGTTTCAGGGAGAGCATAAGGGAACAATTGATAGGAATGGGGGAAAGAAATACAATAGAAGAAGAATGGGTAGCTCTGAGGGATGAAGTAGTGAAGGCAGCAGACGATGAAGTAGGTAAAAAGAAGAGGTTAGTAGAAATCCTTGGGTAACAGAAGAAATATTGAATTTAATTGATGAGAGGAGAAAATATAAAAATGCAGTAAATGAAGCAGGCAAAAAGGAATACAAACGTCTCAAAAATGAGATCGACAGGAAGTGCAAAATGGCTAAGCAGGGATGGCTAGAGGATAAATGTAAGGATGTAGAGGCTTATCTCACTAGGGGTAAGATAGATACTGCCTACAGGAAAATTAAAAAGACCTTTGGAGATAAGAGAACCACATGTATGAACATCAAGAGCTCAGATGGAAACCCAGTTCTAAGCAAAGAAGGGAAAGCAGAAAGGTGGAAGGAGTATATAGAGGGTCTATACAAGGGCGATGCACTTGAGGACAATATTATGGAAATGGAAGAGGATGTAGATGAAGATAAAATGGGAGATACGATACTGCGTGAAGAGTTTGACAGAGCACTGAAGGACCTGAGTCGAAACAAGGCCCCCGGAGTAGACAACATTCCATTGGAACTACTGACGGCCTTGGGAGAGCCAGTCCTGACAAAACTCTACCATCTGGTGAGCAAGATGTATGAAACAGGCGAAATAACCTCAGACTTCAAGAAGAATATAATAATTCCATCCCAAAGAAAGCAGGTGTTGACAGATGTGAAAATTACCGAACAATCAGTTTAATAAGCCACAGCTGCAAAGTACTAACACAAACTCTTTACAGACGAATGGAAAAACTAGTAGAAGCCGACCTCGGGGAAGATCAGTTTGGATTCCGTAGAAATACTGGAACACGTGAGGCAATACTGACCTTACGACTTATCTTAGAAGAAAGATTAAGGAAAGGCAAACCTACGTTTCTAGCATTTGTAGACTTAGAGAAAGCTTTTGACAATGTTGACTGGAATACTCTCTTTCAAATTCTAAAGGTGGCAGGGGTAAAATACAGGGAGCGAAAGGCTATTTACAACTTGTACAGAAACCAGATGGCAGTTATAAGAGTTCAGGGACATGAAAGGGAAGCAGTGGTTGGGAAGGGAGTAAGACAGGGTTGTAGCCTCTCCCCGATGTTATTCAATCTCTATATTGAGCAAGCAGTAAAGGAAACAAAAGAAAAATTTGGAGTAGGTATTAAAATCCATGGAGAAGAAATAAAAACTTTGAGGTTCGTCGATGACATTGTAATTCTGGCAGAGACAGCAAAGGACTTGGAAGAGCAGTTGAACGGAATGGATGGTGTCTTGAAGGGAGGATATAAGATGAACATCAACAAAAGCAAAACGAGGATAATGGAATGTAGTCGAGTTAAGTCGGGTGATGCTGAGGGTATTAGATTAGGATATGAGACACTTAAAGTAGTAAAGGAGTTTTGCTATTTGGGGAGCAAAATAACTGATGATGGACGAAGTAGAGAGGATATAAAATGTAGACTGGCAATGGCAAGGAAAGCGTTTCTGAAGAAGAGAAATTTGTTAACGTCGAGTATAGATTTAAGTGTCAAGAAGTCGTTTCTGAAAGTATTTGTATGGAGTGTAGCCATGTATGGAAGTGAAACATGGACGGTAAATAGTTTGGACAAGAAGAGAATAGAAGCTTTTGAAATGTGGTGCTACAGAAGAATGCTGAAGATTAGATGGGTAGATCACATAACTAATGAGGAAGTATTGAATAGGATTGGGGAGAAGAGGAGTTTGTGGCACAACTTGACCAGAAGAAGGGATCGGTTGGTAGGACATGTTCTGAGGCATCGAGGTATCACCAATTTAGTATTGGAGGGCAGCGTGGAGGGTAAAAATCATAGGGGGAGACCAAGAGATGAATACACTAAGCAGATTCAGAAGGATGTAGGTTGCAGTAGGTACTGGGAGATGAAGAAGCTTGCACAGGATAGAGTAGCATGGAGAGCTGCATCAAACCAGTCTCAGGACTGAAGACCACAACAACAACAACATTGTATTGCTGTTAGTTATGTTTTAGTGCCTCGTATCTCGTAATTATAACGATATTTTACATTTCCAAAGAGGGAGAGGGTACACCTGGGTAAAAGCAGTTCGCAAGGAGAACGGATCTCCTACAAATGTTTTATGTCTGTGTTCCTAGAAGTTTCGTGAAGAACAGATGGACTTAACTGGACAGAGGGGGAGACTCCAAGAAGGAGCTCTTCCTATGCATTCCTTTCGTATCCATCACATTTTTAGCAAGTGATCACCACAAGCAAGCCTCCTGTTCTTGAAAATGTGATAAAATTTGAAAATTGTGTTATATGAGTTCATCACCAAGTTGAGATGAGTGTTGATTAGCAAATGTGGTCACAACGAAAATGAAAGAAAATGGAGGAGTTGAGAGAAAAACGACAGAGTTAATGAGAGCAAAGAAAAGAACCTAATGTCCTATAGCAGCAGTTTAGGCGAAATGAGCACAGAATACAGCCTCACAAGATGCTGTTCATTTACCTCTCAAAGGAAAGGTCAAAAACGAATAGGCATAAATTAAATGTAGCTACAAATCCTTGTTTCATTTTTTTATTATTCGTCATTTTCTGATACATACAGTAACTTATCACGCTGCTTTGTTAGTTCTACTGCATTTATTAATCTTTTGGTAATGTTGATCAACTTCGACCTTGCTTCAAATATTACGCTCGTTATAAAACTGCTCCTAGAAGTATAACGTTCTATTTGTCTCATCAAAAGTATCTTTATTCGTCTGTGTGTTCTTACGAAAACTATGGTCTACTTTAAACCTACACGCAACTTGATGTTCTCATAATACGGTACTATAATGTATGTGTTGAACAAAATTAGTATTCTAATATTGGCTCATAAGCAGAATTTCACCCCCATGAACCATGGACCTTGCAGTTGGTGGGGAGGCTTGCGTGCCTCAGCCATACAGATAGCCGTACCGTAGGTGTAACCACAACGGAGGGGTATCTGTTGAGAGGCCAGACAAACGTATGGTTCCTGAAGAGGGCCAGCAGCCTTTTCGGTAGCTGCAGGGCAACAGTCTGGATAATTGACTGATCTGGTCTTGTAACACTAACGAAAACGGCCTTGCTGTGCTGGTACTGCGAACGGCTGAAAGCAAGGGGGAAACTACAGCCGTCATTTTTCCCGAGGGCATGCAGCTTTACTGTATGGTTAAATGATGATGGCGTTCTCTTGGATAAAATATTCCGGAGGTAAGATAGTCCCACATTCGGATCTCCGGGCGGATACTACTCAAGAGAACGTCGTTATCAGGAAAAAGAAAACTGGCGTTCTACGGATCGGAGCGTGGAACGTCAGATCCCTTAATAGGGCAGGTAGGTTAGAGAATTTAAAAAGGGAAATGGATAGGATAAAGTTAGATATAGCAGGAATTAGTGAAGGTCGGTGGCACGAGGAATAAGACTTTTGGTCAGGTGAATACAGGGTTATAAATAAAAAATCAAATAGGGGTAATACAGGAGTAGGTTTACTAATGAATAAAAAAAATAGGAGTGCAGGTAGCTACTACAAACAGCATAGTGAACGCATTATTGTGGCCAAGATAGACACGAAGCCCACGACTACTACAGTAGTAAAAGTTTATATGCCAACTAGTTCTGAAGATGACGAAGAAATTGAAGAAATGTATGCTGAAATAAAAGAAATTATTCAGATAGTGAGGGGAGACGAAAATTTAAAAGTCATGGGTGACTGGAATTTGGTAGCAGGAAAATGGAGAGAAGGAAACGTTGTAGGTGAATATGGACTTAGGGTAAGAAATGAAAGAGGAAGCCGCCTGGTAGAATTTTGCACAGAGCACAACTTAATCATAGCTAACACTTGGTTCAAGAAGCATAAAAGAAGGTTGTATACATGGAAGAATCCTGGAGGTACTAGTAGGTATCAGATAGATTATATAATAGTAAGAGAGAGATTTAGGAACCAGGTTTTAAATGATAAGACATTTCCAGGGGCTGATGTAGACTCTGACCACAATCTATTGGTTATGAACTGTAGATTAAAACTGAAGAAATTACAAAAAGGTGGGAATTTAAGAAGATCGGACCTGGATAAACTGGCTAAACCAGAGGTTGTACAGAGTTTCTGGGAGAGCATAAGGGAACAATTGACAGGAATGGGGGAAAGAAATACATTAGAAGAAGAATAGGTAGCTTTGAGGGATGAAGTAGTGAAGGCAGCAGAAGGATCAAGTAGGTAAAAAGACGAGGGCTAGTAGAAATCCTTGGGTAACATAAGATGGTGGTGGTTAGTGTTTAACGTCCCGTCGACAACGAGGTCATTAGAGACGGAGCGCAAGCTCGGGTTAGGGAAGGATTGGGAAGGAAATCGGCTGTGCCCTTTCCAAGGGAACCATCCCGGCATTTGCCTGAAACGATTTAGGGAAATCACGGAAAACCTAAATCAGGATGGCCGGAGACGGGATTGAACCGTCGTCCTCCCGAATGCGAGTCTAGTGTGCTAACCACTGCGCCACCTCGCTCGGTGGGTAACAGAAGAAATATTTAATTTAATTGATGAAAGGAGAAAATATAAAAATGCAGTAAATGAAGCAGGCAAAAAGGAATACAAACATCTCCAAAATGAGATCGACAGGAAGTGCTAAATGGCTAAGCAGGGATGGCTAGAGGACAACTGTAAGGATGTAGAGGTTTATCTCACTAGGGGTAAGATAGATACTGCTTACACGAAAATTAAAGAGACCTTTGGAGAAAAGAGAACCACTTGTATGAATATCAAGAGCTCATATGGAAACCCAGTTCTAAGCAAAGAAGGGAAAGCAGAAAGGTGGAAGGAGTATATAGAGGGTCTATACACGGGCGATGTACTTGAGGTCAATATTATGGAAATGGAAGAGGATGTAGATGAAGATGAAATGGGAGATATGATACTGAGTGAAGAGTTTGACAGATTACTGAAAGACCTAAGTCGAAACAAGGCCCTGGGAGTAGACAATATTCCATTAGAACTACTGATGGCAATGGGAGAGCCAGTCCCGACAAAACTCTACCATCTGGTGAGCAAGTTGTATGAGATTGGCGAAATGCCCTCAGACTTCAAGAAGGATATAATAATTCCACTCCCAAAGAAAGCAGATGTTGACAGATGTGAAAATTACCGAACTATCAGTTTAATAAGTCACGGCTGCAAAATACTAACGCGAATTATTTGCAGACGAATGGAACAACTGGTCGTAGCCGACCTCGGGGAAGATCAGTTTGGATTCCGTAGAAATATTGGAACACGTGAGGCAGTACTGACCCTACGACTTACCTTAGAACCTAGATTAATGTTCAAATGTCTCTGAGCACTATGGGACTTAACATCTGAAGTCTTCAGTCGCCTAGAACTTAGAGCTACTTAAACCTAACTAACCTAAGGACATCACACACATCCATGACCGAGGCAGGATTCGAACCTGCGACCGTAGCGGTCAAGCGGTTCCAGACTGAAGCGCCTAGAACCGCACGGCCACGCAGGCCGGGCTAGATTAAGGAAAGGCAAACCTACGCTTCTAGCATTTGTAGACTTAGAGAAAGCTTTTGACAATGTTGACTGGTATACTCTCTTTCAAATTCTGAAGGTGGCAGGGGTAAAATACAGGGAGCGAAAGGCTATTTACAATTTGTACAGAAACCAGATGGCAGTTATATGAGTCGAGAGACATGAAAGGGAAGCAGTGGTTGGGAAAGGCGTGAGACGGGTTTGTAGCCTCTCCCCGATGTTATTCAATCTTTATATTGAGCAAGCAGTGAAGGAAACAAAAGAAAAATTCGGAGTAGGTGTTAAAACCCATGGAGAAGAAATAAAAACTTTGATGTTCGCTGATGAGATTGTAATTCTGTCAGAGACAGCAAAGGACTTGGAAGAGCAGTTGAACGGAATGGATAGTGTCTTGAAAGGAGGATATAAGATGATCATCAACAAAAGCAAAGCGAGGATAATGGAATGTAGTCGAATTAGGTCGGGTGATGCCGAGGGAATTAGATTAGGAAATGAGACAATTAAAGTAGTGAAGGAGTTTTGCTATTTGGGGAGCAAAATAACTGATGATGGTCGAAGTAGAGGGGATATAAAATGTAGACTGGCAATGGCAAGGAAAGCGTTTCTGAAGAAGAGAAATTTGTTAACATCGAGTATGGATTTAAGTGTCAAGAAGTCGTTTCTGAAAGTATTTATATGGACTGTAGCCATGTATGGAAGTGAAACATGGACAATAAATAGTTTGGACAAGAAGAGAATAGAAGCTTTCGAAATGTGGTGCTACAGAAGAATGCTGAAGATTAGATGGGTAGATCACATAACTAATGAGGATATATTGAATAGGATTGGGAAGAAGCGAAGTTTGTGGCACAACTTGACTAGAAGAAGGGATCGGTTGGTAGGACATGTTCTGAGGCATCAAGGGATCACCAATTTAGTATTGGAGGGGAGCGTGGAAGGTAAAAATCGTACAGGGCCACCAAGAGATGAATACACTAATCAGATTCAGAAGGATGTAGGTTGCAGTAGGTACTGGGAGATGAAGAAGCTTGCACAGGATTGAGTAGCATGGAGAGCTGCATCAAACCAGTCTCAGGACTGAAGACCACACCAACAACACAACAACAAGAAGGAGAATTTGTTCAGACCACTTCGTAAAGCTTACAGCGTTTTTTTTCGGAAAATCGCAGCAGTACCATTCATAATCTTCTTGGCTTTAGGTGAGGGCAGATGATGCCTTCAGGCTTCAGTAACAGATACGCCTCAACCAGTGTAGTGATGCACGAGTATGTCACGTACTATAGCTAACAAATGATAGCATCATACGCAATGGTACAACATCATGGCTCAAAACAGCTACACGGTATCAAACTCTCGAATTCAGCTCCTTTCTCGATATCGCATGCTTTCTCAGCTAGGAGTTCTGGTGTTTACCAACGAATAGAGTGTTGCTGTCATCATCAAACAGAATTTTCACTCCATGTGTTCAGCTGTCTGGGAAGTCCTTGATACATATTACGAACGGAACAATGATAATATACGTCCGTGAATATTTCCTCTGTTAACGTTTTCATGCTGATATTTGTTTCACTAACAATTAAACATCATCTGGAGTGCCAATCATTGTATCTCTCTAGACATGGATGTACTATTTGTTAGCTGTTCAACGTGTTCTAAATGTTAACAGTTTGTTTAGCAATAGTTTATTGTCAAGAGTGACCAACACGTAGGTCTACATCAGAAAAAAGTTGTCGTAAATAAAAGAAACAGTTATGATTGGGATTAAATAATAAGTTAATCTAGCTTTACCCGGTGACAGCAGGGACCACACAAGCTGTAGTTAAGAATTTGAAAAATATTTTTCGAATTTTTGGATCACCTTAATACATTGTTGTTAGCAATGTTATCAGTAGCTCATTTCTCGTGATTATTACGATACTTCATATTTTCAAAAAGGTGCGATCTAAGTCACTCCTGGGTAAACGTAGTTCGCAAGGAGAACGTGCCTCCTACTAAAGCCATAGGTCTTTTTTCCCAGCACTTTCGTGAAGGAGACATGGAATTCACTGGTCAGACTAGGAGGCATCAAGAAGCAGCTATTCCCTTCTGTATTCCTTTCGTATCCATCGCATATTTAGAAAATCGTCGCCTCAAGGAAGCCTCATGTTCATGTTGGTGACAAAATTCGAAACGTGTGTTTATTAGCATATCGAGATGAGCGTTGAATAGAAAATCTGTCATTAAGAAAACGAAAAATGATAGATGAACTGAGAGAAAAAGATACACTTAATAAGCGAAAAGCAAAGAAAACAAGTCCTACAGCAGCGGTGTAGGCGAAATGAGAAGAGAATACAGACTGATAGGGATATTGTTGATGTACTTCTCAAAGAAGAGGTTATGAAAGTGTTAATAAAATATAACCGCAAAAAACTGGTTTTATTCTTTATTATTCATCACGTTCTAATAGATACAGTAATTACTCGTGCTGCAATAGTAGTGTTTATGTATTTGTTACTCTTTTACTAGTTTTGATCAACGTCGACATTTCGAAAGATGTTATCCTAGTTATGAAAGTGCTCTTAGATGGAGAAAGCGCTGTTTGTCTTTGATTAAAAGGTGTTTCTTATTCCTTTGTGTGTTATTATCTCATATTCAGAACGTATTAAAACTACCTCGTAAAGTTTACAACGTTATTTCGTTTCAAAAAAATCATAATTGTACTATTCATAAAGTTCTTGGCTTTAGATGAGGTCGGATGGCAGTATCAAGGTTCGGTAACCAGATGCACCTCCGTGTTAGTAGCGTATGCTTGGTAACGAATGATAGCACCAAACAGAACGATGCAACATCACGACTCAAAAACGCTAGGTGGTATCAAAGTCTCAAATTCAGTTCCCTTGACAATTCGTGTGCCTTCTCAGCAAGGTGGTCTGGTGTTTACCAGTGATTAAAACGTTGATGTCATCTTCAAGTAGCTATGTCGGAAATAAAAGGAACAGTCGGGATTGGGATTAAAACTCAGAGCTGAAGAGCATCAATGATATCATTGACTGATGACATTGACATCTTCAGTGAACGTAAGGGAGAATCACAGAACCTACTGAAACGTACAGGAAGTCCCTTACCCCCAGGATGGAATGTGAGTACTCCAACTGTCTGATTGTACTTTTATTCATGTGAAGGTAAATGTAAACGTCGTGAGACTAGGGCCTCCCGTCGGGTAGACCGTCCGCTGGGTGCTAGTCTTTCAGTTTAACGCCACTTCGGCGACTTGCGCGTCGATGGGGATGAAATGATGATGGTCACTGCCGGGAATCGAACCTGGGCCCTTAGGAGTGACATTCTGTCGCGCTGACCACTCAAGCCGGCCAGTGTGGCCACGCCGTTAAAGGCGCTTCAGTCTGGAACCGCGCGACCGCTACGGTCGCAGGTTCGAATCCTGCCTCGGTCATGGATGTGTGTGATGTCCTTAGGTTAGTTAGGTTTAAGTAGTTCTACGTTCTAGGGGACTGATGACCTCAGATGTTAAGTCCCATAGTGCTCAGAGCCATTTGAACCATTTTTTTGACCACTCAGCTACCGGGGGCGGACCATGTGAAAGTAAACGGAAAGTTTGAACTGCTTTGCGATTCGTGCGTCTGACGGAGGGGGGGATGTGGATACCAGCTAGGTTTTCACCTAGTGGGACGTGGGAATCCGGCTAAAAACCACATCCAGGAGAACATTCACACACATCGTTAATCCGCCGGCAGGATCAAATCCGTGGCTGTCGCATTTATCCGTCCTGGAAGTGGCGCTTCAACACGCAAGCCTATCTTGGCGGATGAAAACTGTGGGGTCTTGCCCACTCATCTTGTATAGGGTGCCTAAAGGATGCTGCAATATCGGAATTCTATACAACAATTCAAGCAAAATCACATTAGCAGTTTTTATTACAAATAAGAAGATTGACAATGCTAAACTTGAATTTACATCGTGTTGACGCAACAGCTAATATAAATTGGAGTCCTTTGCTATGTACAATGTTCATGAAAGTTTGTCACACAGTCACTAATAACCGCTACTGTAGCCCTCCACCAGGAGGTTACACCTCCTGGTGTAACCTAACCTAACCTAACCTAAGCCTTTTCCCAGTATAACAGTTTCCAATGCAGTCATCTTCCAGTCAACCTCTCTGCTTTGCAGCCATTGCCAGAGTAACTGTTTTCACAGTTACAATTTTAAGTGTAACCATTTGCAATGTAACCATTTTGCACTGTATGTGTTCTCCATTGTAACTGTCTTCTACTCTATTTTCCAGTGTTCTCCAGTGTATCTGTTTCTAGTGTAACTGTTTCCTGGTCTAACAAATTTCCAGGGTAACTATCTCAAAGGGTAAGGATTTGCCGGTGTAACCGTTTTCCAGTGTAACTGACTGAGTGCTGAGGTAGACTTTTTCAGCATAGCCATTTTGCTGTATATGCGTTTCAGTGTAACAAAAAGGTTCAAATGGCTCTGAGCACTGTGGGACTTAATTTCTGAGGTCATCAGTCCCCTATAACGCAGAACTACTTAAACCTAACTAACCTAAGGACATCACACACATCCATGCCCGAGGCAGGATTCGAGCCTGCGACCGTAGCGATCACGCGGTTCCAGACTGAAGCGCCTAGAACCGCACGGCCACACGGGCCGGCTTTCAGGTAACAGTTTTCCTGTTTGGGTATTACTAAAAGTCACGTTTTCCCTTGTACCCACTTTCAGGGTAACATTTTCCAGTATAAATTTACTCCACGTTACCTTTTCCAGTGAAATCATTTTCCCTCATTTCCAGTATTGCATTTGCCCTGTTGAACAACTTCCAGTTTATCTACTTTCCAGTGTAACTTTTCTCCAGGGAAGCTGTATTTCAGGGTAACAGTTTTCTAGTGCAAAGGTTTTTCAGTATAACTACATTCCTGTGCAAATATTCTCCAGTGCAACCATTTTCCAGCACCACCATATTCCAATGAAACCATTTTCCAATGCAACCATTTCGTGGTGGAACTATTTCCTAATGGAACTGTTTTCTGTGTAACTCTTTTCCATTGTACCTATTTTTCAGCATAGACATTTTCCATTGTATATTCTTTCTAGTGTAAACATTTTCCAGCCTAGCCATTTTCCAGTTCAAATGGCTCTGTGCACTATAGTACTTAACTTCTGAGGTCATCAGTCCGCTAGAACTTGGAACTACTTAAACCTAACTAACCTAAGGACGTCACACACATCCATGCCCGAGCCAGGATTCGAACCTGCGACCGTAGCGGTCCCGCGGATCCAGATTGTAGCGCCCAGAACCGCACGGCCACCCCAGCCGGCCATTTTCCAGTGTAACTGATGCCATTGGAATCATTTTCCAATGTAACCATTTTCCAGTGTAACAATTAACCAGTATGACCGTTTCCAGTGGCACTGTTTCCCAGTGTAATCGCTTTCCAGTGTAATTGCTTTTCAGACTTACCAATTTAGGTGTAAGCATCTCCAGTGTAACCGTTTCCCCAAGACTTGTTTCAACAAGGAAAACATGCAGATTCCTGATATCACATGCTCATATTAGCTCGCTTATCTGGTGATTGCTAGTCATGTAGCCTTTAAGAGTGATGACATAATGTCATGTGTGGTTCAGTGACTTGAACTACGTTTGGTAATACCATTAGTAGATATTTACGTAGGAAAACATTTACACAGGAAGATGTTTATACTGCGAAATAATTACCCTACCAACTTTTACACAGGAAAATGGTTTCACTGTAAAGCAGTGACGCTTGCAAATTGTTACTCACTATAAAACCTTTCTGCTAAGGTGTAGATGTGTCAAATGTATGTAGTGTTAAGATTATCAATAGGCAGTTCGCTTGCTATGACATAGATCGCTACAATTTCTGCTGTAACATAGGTTCCAACAGATCCTACGGCAGCATGGGTTGTTACAATTTTTGCTGAAATCTTATTACAGACATACATTGACAGCTATTGGTGTCACAAAATTGTTTTAAGACCAAGTAACTAACGCTGTCAAGCTATAGAACACATTCTGTGATATTTTGGTACTTAAAATGTCAGTTTCTGGTGTTAGCATCGTATTTCAGTTCCACATCTCGTTTTGTTTGTGTAAAATAGCAATATCGTGCGTGCAAGTGGTTGTGTTCGTCATACATTAGGTTGTATGTATTTGTGTGTCACATAATGATTTCCTAGATGTGCTGCGTAGCAGCTGACATTATCTTATGATGACTAATGAGAGATAGGCTGTTGTTTTTCCACACTTTATCAATGGTTCGTGTTAAACAATTATAATATATCAAGCACCATTAGCTCTTATGAGGATGTTTACAGTCCTGCATTTCCTGGATCGAATGTTTTGGAGATTTTCTACAACAATGAACACGAGCCGTTGTGGTACTTCGTTCTTCATGCACAGCATAAAACCAGATCCAATAGTGGTCTCACGTATACCAACATCCAACAGATGTGTTAAACACCTGATGCTTGCATAAAGAACTGAATAAATAAATAATATGTAAAAGACGGTATTAAATCTGCATCACACTTTATTAAATAGTAAGGCAGTATTCCCCTCACTCCCTCATGCTTCTTCCCCTTCAAGAACAGTCTGTGTAGTTATTAGAAGATAAGTCGCAAAAACAGTTGGCAATGACGGTGACTTCTCAGCCCAGCCGCCACGTGTCCAGTTCGCCGCTGACGACGAGAACGTCGACGCCCTCGCAGATGTGTCGGGCCTGTCGGCGGCTCAGAAGTGCCGGACGCTATGATGGGAAGAGCCGCAAGGGTGGGTGGTAGGGGCTCTCCAGCGTCCTGTAGGCGGAATAAAGTAGATTGAGTATTGCGCCACCAAACACTAGACTGCGCACTGCAATGCATTATTTCAAAGTAAATGGCAGAAAATTGCGTTAATTCCAACTGCTGTCAATTAGCGCGTGTGTCGTAACCATGCTGTTCCGATTTTCAAATAATCGAAAGCACAGGTCGGTCGACTTCGCTGTTCACAGACATTCGTGTGGTCAGCCCACTGGCGCTCGTGGCTGTTAAAGACACTGTACTACATGGTCGACTATCAAGACGGTCATACGGAGTGTTTTTCACACTGGTCTTTCACCCGCTAAATAGTTCACTACTAGAATCTGGCACTTTATACTGGGTGGAGAACGTTGCGCGGAAACGAAACTGACATGGGTTGTCCAACAAACAGTCGCAATAGCACCTGTAATGTTGTCAGTATACTTAATCTACTTATCTACTGCAATCAGCAGTATCAGATGTCTACAAGGACTTGTAGTCATACGATGAAATTACGGAAATGTGATGAGAGTTACAAGAAAATTCCGCTAGGTGTATTAATGGTTAGAACTCTCTAAATGAACGTAAATAGATCATTTCTATAAACAAGAGAAGTACCCCTCATTCTATCCGACTAGACAATTAAGAGGTAATTATAAGAACCAAGATAGAATGTGACAAATGCTTAAATCAGTATTAACAAAAGCGAATGGAAGTCGAAGCCTTCTTGGAACGGTTCTGGGAAAATACACTGCATACATAAGGAAAATTGCATGAAAGGCATTCGGTATAACAATTCTGGGGAATTCTTCTTGCGTTAAAGGAGTTCTCATTAAGTAGGAAGACCTGTTCGCATGGAACGAATTCAGAAGCGTACTCCTACGATAGGAAGAGGTAGGATTAGCCCATATGAAAAGAAACAGAGATGCACGCTTAACTTTAATGGGACTCTTTGGACGAAGGACTACGCACTTCTCCTGAAACTTTGTTCTTAAATTTAGAGATCCTATATCTGAATAGGAGTGTACGACGTAATACTGCTGCCGTCGTCTTTGGTATATTGAGTACTTTCTCCTTGATGTCCTGCTGCTCATGACGGACGAAATGAGAACGGCGAAAAAGTCAGAGAAAATATAGCTGATTCAGAGGTTAACAACAGACATTCACTAAACCCACACTACATTCGCAAAGCAGCACAGAAGTGGGTGAAGCGGCAATGGTACGAGAAGACCTCTCTGTCACACACAAAGTAAGAATGAAGTGTCTCAGGACACAAACGCAAATTAGAGAGTTGTGTTAGCTGAACGATACTTACACCCAACATTACATATGTGAATACAAAACGGTGCGATAAGGACAATTGGAGGAGAGGAGTCAATCCAGTCGTATTATTTGTAAAGCCAAGCGGAAATATCATATCTGCAAAGCCTTATTGGAGTTCCATGAAAACGTGATAGAATTTAGTAACTAGTGTATGTGTTAAATGCAATCAGGTTGCCCCCAGTTCCCACTGTTCCGTTTGCCCTGTCATCAGCGACGTAACAAGGGATGCCTCACCTGCAGAGTGTCTGGGACCGCAGCTCGGCTCTTCTCCTCCTCTTCCACGTCCTCCTCCATCTCCTGGTATCCGGCGCCCAGGCAGCATAGGCTCCTGATGCGTTGGAAAATCTGCATACACATAACAAGGTGTGAGACAGTGGCCAGAGCAAGCGAAATACAATGCAATTTAAGACATTCTGCTGATGCTATACAGTGCAGATCATGAAAGAATTACGAGCTATGTCCTCTTTGCTGAAAAACACCTGACTGTGTGTCAAAGTGTGTGGATCTTCAGTATTACAAATAAACGTTGAAGTTCCAGATAATGCAGCTACGTTACTAGCAGACAGCAGTTACCTTATGGAATGAAAACCCAGTATTCTAGGTCATCGATTCGGTAGACTTGAGAACCACTACACATCTTCCGCCCTACAATGCCATTGCTACTGTTTTTTACTTCATCGTACCAACTAAGAATTGAAAACATGCCATCCTGTCAGTCTATATCTTTACTGCAACTGCACTCTGTGATCGAATACTAATGGCGACTGTTTTGGGGACGTACCGTGTGGCGTCCAGATCGTCTTCCCCCTCCCGTGGGTCGAGGGCGCCAATGCCACAGGCGCGACGCGTGGTGTGGTGTCTCTGAAGAGCGGGACGGCTCGGTGTCCACACTAGTCCAGCAGGCAGACCAGGAGCCACCATTGTCCTGGAGAAAAAAGTTAAAAAGCTTGAAATAGCGCCACCTGACTTCGCATTGAAAGTTATGTGTTACGAAATATATGAATATATATATTTATATATGAATACATATTTTTCTCAGACACTTAACATAAGTGACAAGGGTTGCATTGCGTCATCTGTGCAAAATAAATGGGCCAGGATAAAATATCCTCGTATGTACTGCTAACATGTAATGACTGGATGAAATTTCTAGTAATTGGCTCCAGACCACTCCTATTAAAGAAGAGTACGGAATCTGTGGTACTCACCACTCCAGCTCCACGCTCTTCCTCTTCATGCAGGCGGCTTTCCATCAACACATCAAAGAACTCGTCCAGTGTCAAAGATCGCACCTGTTGGAGAAGAAAGTACGAGTGTAGACGGCGAACATTTAGTAATATTCAACGTGCGTTTACTATTCGGTGCTGTAACAGTAATCACATATTCCAGAGCCGCGATAAATGTCTAGATCTATGTTGTCTGATTAAAATAGAAACATTCGCCAATTGGAGTTTTCGTGTCAACGTTGGTCAGTCCGACGTTTTAAGTTGACGCTGTCGAGTCTTGTTTGCATGTGGAATTACATGGAAACTCTCGTAAAAGACTGACAATACACAATATTTACAACAACCAAGAGGAAAGATTTAGAATGGAAACCGGGATGCAGTCTTCTTTCCCTACTGTCGTTGCTGTACATCAAAGAATCATTGAAGAAAATAAGAGGAAGGGTCATCAGTGCAATTAAATGAGGAGCGAAAGAATATGAGTGGTAAAATTCACTGAGAGTGCAATCCTCTGTGAATGGTAGAAAGGTTTACGAAACAAAGAGAGTGAACTGAGCAGCGTAATGAGCAGACAATAGTCCCTCTGAGGGATGCAATTAATAAGTAACCAATCAGGTGGAGGGGGGAGGAATACTCCTACTTTGGAAGCTAAATAACACAGGATGGTCAAGCAAGAAAGCTACAAGTAGTAGACTAGAAGAGATGAACACAGCGATCCTCCGTAAAAAGCAGCCTGCTAATGACAAACAAAGATTAGTAGCGTTTGGTAAGTGCTGTTATAGACTTAATTCAAAATTCGGAAAACTGGTAAGATAAGAAATAATAAGTTCCTCCGTTGAGAAAAAAAAAATATATTAAAAACCACGGCCTACAATCACGAACTTCATTAATTGAAATTTATCACGATGTCAGGGAATAAATTCCATTAAACAACCACAGCGCTCCGTAGATAGTCAAATCTTCTGAAGAAAGAACATTTTGTAACGCGTTCAGCATATAGTTCAGGACGATGATTGTAAAAGGTATTCTAAGACTAAGAGGTGGGCAGAGTATTCTTTTATTCTTTGTGGTCGCATCGAACTGGTGGGAAGACTCATCACATTGCCTCCGCTCCTCATGAAGAAGGTGCTTCACAATACAAGGACATTCAGTGTATGCTCAACGCCTGGAAGACTCTTTCTATACATCACCAGAGCAAGTGATATGCCGTTAATCAAGCAGACGAGCTGCACTGGGGCCTTCCATCGTCAGGTCTTGTACACAAGGCTCCCCTGTCACGAAACAGCGCGACATCACTACCTGCTGCTCTACCTTGACGTTCCCTGTCATCAGCATCCTTCGTGTCGGTCTTGTTAGTCGCAGCTAAAGCCATAAGCAACATGTTGGTGAGCCCTTTGGACACTTCAGTTCTCTCAGTAACATTAAACTGTTTGCATCCCGTCAGAGTCTAACTGAGTCGAAAGAAAAACGAATGAACAAGCGTCATCCTTTACAATTTAAGTTTTGCTCTCGGAAGCACTGTAGCACGACGAGACTCACCTGCAAGGCGTCTTCTGCTGGAGAGACGTCGTCCCCCACGCGCGTCTCCTCCGCCTCCCCTGGCGCTGCTGACCGCCAGCAGAACCACTCCCTCACACGAGAAAACATCTGTGCAGAGGAGACACCACGTGAGATACAGTCCAGGCACTCCACAGGGATAAACATTACAGCTGATGACACTACATTTTCAGGAACAGTTTCGCTGCTAATTTCAGGCTGCTCTTTTTTATAAATTTATTTTACTTTTATTATTACTTTGTTTCTTTCACAGTAAAAAAATCCTTTTACCACAATTACGTCACGATCTTTAAGGCTTTTTAACTGAAAATAAAGTTTAGAGTTTAATGCAACGAAGTCACATTTACCGTCTCGTTTCCTCTTCACATCGTACGAAACAAAGCCGGTTCATGCAGTCTTTCAGTGTTGTGCATCAATTAAACTTAATCTTCTTGTAACACACAACCACCAATACGAAATCCAAGAAAATGGCGCTTTAGCTTGGGAGACACATCAATGAACAGTGTGAGTGTTCCATCTTTTACAGGCCACTCACAGCAGTGAAAACGGCACAATACGCCGGCCAAAGCTCAACCACAGCTCTGCAGAAAAACTTTCTACATTGTGCGATGAGTAAGAGTTGAAAAATTAAATTAAAAAAATTTTCACGATTCCAATACCAGACATGTTCTACAACGCGCCTTACAAATGGGGGTAAGGTGGTACTTTACGCCCAACCGAAAAAATTAAAAACTGCATTAACTATTGTTGATTAACGTTAACAGCATACTTTACAAAGAGCTACTGATGTGTAAGTAGGGTCAAGAACTGGAAAGACTTTTCTGGCCCTCTCTTAGCAGTTCATCTCTGTTTCAGTAAAGTGTACTACCGAATTTGTGACCAATACACAAAACAACTAAAATTGTAAATATAGTTCATTGTCGTTGACTTTCACTCTCAAGATATTTTCCAAAGAAGGAATGATATGTCACTAAGGCCACAAACCATGTAATATTGGACACAATATTCACTGGTTAACGAGAGATCTCCTACAGTGACATACATTTTTGGTTAAGTTTAAGACTATAATTTAAAATATACGTGGAATCAGAGAGAAGAATGCAATAAAACAATAAACGTAGTTTTTCGAATAAAAATGTAACGCAGCTGAGTAAACTGCAATATTTCCAGAGGTACTCCCTTCTCTTCCCCTCCTCGCTTGGAATTGCGAGAGTTAAACCACGAATAAAATAGGTCCTCCACTCTGAACGTCCAGTACGCACAATACGAAGCTAAACATGATGTCAGAAGGGAAACAGTAACAATATTTGGCACAGGATTTCCAGTAAACAAGTCAGTCAAAGACAACATCCTATAGTTCATTTCAATATCAGAACATTTCTTCACCATCGATTCAAATCAGGACACGAAAGCTATGCCACCATCAACGCAATGCGTCGGTGAATTATCACAACATAAAGAAACAACAACAAGTCCAAGACTTTTATGGAGCTACGGAAGGATAACAAAATATCACAAACACATATTGAAGCTGTATTTGGAGACTTCAAGTCTCGACTAGGTGAAGGGAAAGCACACGGACCCTCACGTAGAACACAAACAAGAAAATTGATATCATCTAACGTATTATTATCAAAATTTTAACATAAAAATTATGTCAATGCAAAATCAACGCCCACAGCGCTGTAGAATGAAAATTTTATTCCGTAAACATCCCCCAGTCTGCAGATAAGCCATATCTCCGCTGTATCCCTACTTCCAGGAGTGCTGGTCTTGCACGTTTCGCAACGAAAACTTCTGTAAAGTTGGGATGGTAGGAGACGAGGTACCGGCAGATGTGAAGCTGTGACAATGGGTCAGGGATAGTGACTGAGGTGCCACGAAAGACGAAGGTCTCGAGTTCGACCCTCGGTCCGGAACACAATTTTAATCCCCGAGGAAGTTTCAAGTTAAACATTCTTCGAGTCCGATCATCACTTGCTACAAGAAAAAATTAGGCCAGTCCCAAAAACAGAAATATAATACACAACATAATTATAATACTGGATGCAAAATACGTGTAGTTAAACAAAGATAAATACATACTGGGAGATGAAGAAGCTTGCACAGGATAGGGTAGCATGGAGAGCTGCCCCAAACCAGTCTCAGGACTAAAGACCACAACAACAAACAACACAAACCATTGAAGAATTTAATCAAAAGACAACTGAAAAATCGAATAGATGGGTAGATCACGTAACTAATGATGAAGTATTGAATAGATGAGGAGTATGTGGCACAACATGACAAAAAGAAGGGACCGGTTAGTAGGACATGTTCTGAGGCATCAAGGGATCACAAATTTAGCATTGGAGGGCAGCGTGGGGGGTAAAAATCATAGAGGGAGACCAAGAGATGAATACACTAAGCAGATTCAGAAGGATGTGGGTTGCAGCAAGTACTGGGAGATGAAGAAACTTGCACAGGATAGGGTAGCATGGAGAGCTGCATCAAATCAGTCTCAGGACTGAAGACAACAACAACAAACAACACAAATACATCGAAGAATTTAATCAAAAGACAACCGAAAAATGGAAAGACCTCGGGAAGAAAGTTCACCATCAGTAGGTGGGGGTCATCATCCCAGGAAACACAAGCATAAATGGTGGGACGCAACTTCTCATGAGACCACTAAACGAAGAATTCTACCGTGGAATAACGTTAGCTCTAACAGAACAACAGAAAAAGGCATGATTTTCAAAAAAGTCCAAAAATAATCTTCGAATGATACTGGAAGATTAAAAAGGGTACACGTCGAGTAGACTAAGTGAAATCGTAGGCTATTTCAGAAAAAAATGAAGAACGTGATAAATTTCTACTGAATATTTATGAAAATTTAAAGGGTTATCACCCTCCAAGTATATAGTTCAAGGGAACAGACAGACCTCTGGGTATAAATACTGAAGAAAACTCCTCAATTCTCAAAAAACAATTCTTTGAAAAAATCTTCAATGCCGAGAAGCCTAAAGAAAAGTTAAACTTTACGAAAACAGTACCAAATCTAGATTCCGAACATCACAGAGTGACAGCACTGGAAAATATTATAATAGATCTAAAAAGCAACATATCCCAAGGAGAAAATGGCACTATCAACGAAATGTGGAAACTCAAAGAGCAAATCATCGATAAGAACATTCGTAAAATTCTCTCATGAATATGGATTACAGATAAAATCCTACTGGAATGCAAAGACGTGTTGATTCACACAGCGTCTGTCAAGAAAGACTCCAATAGTTACAAACGCACCTAATTATAATCGTTTCTACACGTAACTCTGATCAAGACCTTACTCAACCGACTGGAACCACAAGTTGATGCTACAGTTAGGTGATTACCAAGCAGACATCAGAAAAGTAAGACCACGTATTAAAAAAGATGTTGACTATCTGAACACTCCCAAAAGTCGGGAACACGAGTAACACTGTGATCACATTAGTGGGCCTTAAAAAAGCCAACGACTCCATAGAGAAGCAGACTTACTTTGACAGACTCGTATAAAACACAGAGAGATTAGGGCACCTGTGCAATACACTCTCAAGGGTATCACATCCAGAATATAATTTGTGAAAGACACCTCAGTACCATTCGAGATCACTACAGTGGATGGACAAGAAGATGTACCCTTTTATCTGTATTGTGCACTGCAACAGAAACAGCTCTGCCACTAAATGTCGGTTGACGAAAAAGCTGCAGTGGATTCAGAGTGGAGGAAGTGGTGCATTCTCACCAAACAACTACCCATTATTTACGCCATTGCAGTTCCATTATTACATTCACTTAGGGGACACCTCAAAACGACTATTTTAATTATATATTGAAACAAGTTATATTCAAATAATTGTATACTTCTCGATACATGTTTAAGTTATTTATAGCCGATGATGTCGTTTACCTTGTAGGTAGCATACAGTCTAAGTCATCAAATTTTCTTAATAGAGGACCAGTGAGCGTTTTCTTGCGTTTGCAATAAAACGTTGACTTAAACCTTGTCTTCTTTCTTCCCGTAAGAACAGTTTTTTTATATTAAACATGCCTATGCGTACAAGCTAATTGTAATGTAAGCGTTATTAATTGTTTTCCGGAGCAACTACGGACAGTGTACCGTTCCTGATGAAATACGTGTGTAATTATAGACTTGTAGTGCTTTACATTGGAAAGAGTAAGATTTCTCCAATTCTACTGCTTCATACGGAACATAAAATAAAAGGCAAATATTTCGATGCTGAAATGCAGCCCATGCAAAGATGGCCCATATTTTATTCTACTTGGTTTTGCACACGATTATCAAACAATGGAAACAAAAGTCGAAGGAGTGAAGTTAGGAATAACACGTACAAAAAAAATACTGGAATTTACAGATTACACGGCAGACACAGTTACAATAGGCACGAAGCACAAGGAACTCTGAAATACTTGCAGAAACTATACGCCTTAACAGGTTTCACATAATGTATGAGTAAACGCAATACATGGAAGAAAAAGCAACACACAAATAATGCACTCAAAACGCGTTAAGGTTAGCAAACTGGAAAAATTCTAATATCTAGGGGAATATATATAAATGAGAAGATCAAACAAGCCATCCAACTCAGATGAAACACAAACATTTCAGAAAGCGCGCAAACTCACATGGACCTACAAAATTAAAAGAAACGTTTCAACAGATGCCAAACTCTGGAACTATAACACAGTTGCCAGAAACACACTAACATTAGAAACGTTCACTGTCTGATCAGAGAGACTGAGAGACAGAACATAAAATTCTCAGAAATATTTTTGGAGTAATACACGATGTATTGACGAAGAATACGACCAATAAATTGTAAGAACGTGTAGACAGAAGTACAGACACTATCGTAAAACGGCTTCTGACATTATACGGACACATACATAGAATCAGCAGCAACATCCTTACAAAGAGAATTTTTTATGCTGTGACATCTCAATCGCCAAACGCAATTGCATTCAACAAAGAAAAGAATACCTAAAGCCATCAGAAATCAATGGAGGAAAGGATAAATGAAATTGTCCAATTCAGAACTGAATTATGAACTCATAATTTTAACGAAAATAAAGGAAGAAAAAGGGAAAATATGGACAGCATAAAGGAAACAGAAACACAATCAAAGAATGAAGACTTTGGGAAGAGAAAATACGAGACAGACAAGAAAAAATTGGAAAATCTTGTAACGACATAGTAAAAATCATTCTTCAGAGGAACACTGGGTAGTAATTACAATAAATGGAACATTATTGTTAGCAAATGCATTTATTATATCCTTATAAATTATTATTATGAAGCATTATTGATCATGAATACTAATGTTGGCTAATGCAGTGCGACTTGATTTGACGCACATTAATTGCGATACCACTACATTCACTTTTATTTTCTAATTATTAACGTGTGTTTCATGTGAGTCTGAAACGAGAAACTGTGTAGTAGTAGCAGCTCATCACAGTCAGGCAAACATGTGGACCATGTGTGAAGTCCGTTACTTGAAACATTCGCAATTAGACTGAACACTGACAATCACAACACTAAAATTTTGTATCCTACCGGAACTAGTTGTTTAGGATTGCATATGAATATAAGGGTAGCAAAAGAAAGAAAGTCACTGATTTCGAACGAGTATCTAGGGGCAAATTGTGACTGTTTCCCAGAAATATATTTCTGTGGTTTGCGTGAATTATTGAATCTTTACTACGGTTGTGTAGACAAAGACAGACTCGCCGTAAAATTACAAAGGCGTCACCACTGACAAGGCGTTTCGTAGTGAATTTCAGAGTAAAATACTTTGGGTCAGCATGATTTGATGTATTTTCCACTAGAGGCATACGTACAAAAGAAGACTTAAGTTATGAATAAGACACTTATACATGAGTAACACGAAATTTTTAGTCCTTTCCATTGCAGACGGTAACATTTTTCCAGCTTCGAACTGAGTGAATATACCTACCCTACCTCCTTCTTCACGTGGAACATAAAATGGTGGGCAAGTACTCCGACAATGGAATGCAGTCCATGGGAACATGTCTCGTAACTCCTGCCTGGAATATTAATATACGCTTTTAACCTGTTCCTAGGTATTCTTTTTACATTATCCATTATACCTTTCACCACTTTCAAAATATTGCATGTAATGATACGTTTTTGTCATTAGGAATTACAACATATTTTACTGGATCAGATACATGAATGATATCCTTTGTTTAATAGATGAGGGTCCAGCAGAAATTGACCAGCTGAATGAAGATGTAAGCGCAGTACACAAAAAGATAAAGTTTACACTAGAAGAGAGTATGACAATCAAATAAACGTTTTAGTTCATAGCACAAAAATCTCAGGATTGTTGTGAACCTACAAAAGACTCACAAAATTATAAATCCTACTTCAGATGATACATACTCTCAAAAGTAACCAGCACTCATATACAGGTTTCGTACCGCTCAACAGAGACATCTATCAGGAAGAACTAGACATCACCACACAAATAGCAACAAACAGTGGTAGCAACAGTAATCTAGTCACAAAACTGAACAACAAAGACAGCCATTAAAAACGATACGTATAGAGCTACAGACAACAGCACAACAAAACAAACACAAACAAGCAGACACAACAACGACACAAAGCATACATGAAAACAAGGAAGAAGATCCAAGATGATACACAGTCACATACAGAAACAAACTGTCACAAGAATAACAAACACTTTCAAAAGACACGAAATAAGAATAACTTTCAAAATATACAGTTCGATACATTCTTCAAATACCAAACGACGCAAATATCCACCAGAAACGAGATCGTATTTGAACAGGGAAGTATGGAAATTGAGAAATTTGGTAACACTTAACAGAAAACAGACACTCCGACACGTAAACTGGCAGTTATGGAGCTGCATTTCGAAACGGAGTAACCACTAGGAAAACCGCAAGACTTTCAACCACTTTGCCACATGAGAGAAAGTTGTTTGGGTTACAAACAAAGGATTAGACAGTCCTCTGTGAGTACCTTTCCGTTTTAGTATAAACATTTGATGAACTGTTTTAAATCTATACGTAACCAGTTTGTTCAAACAATAATCTAAATGTGCAAACAGAAAAGGCGTTTGTATAACATTTCAAGGACACCAACTGAAGATGCACTAAAAACAAGGGGAAACAACTTAAATAACAATCTAAAGTGCACCAAGTAATAGGTGTTTTTCTTTCAGACACCTACAATTCGTATTCAGCTGTTGCCAGTTTGGTTACCATGAGAAAGTTGATTTTGTCATTGCTCAGAATCAGTCTCTGCAAGCGGCCAGGCGGGACGCGATTTCGGCGACGAAGAGATTATGCTTCCACATTTCCGTTCCGCGCTTTTAAGAACTTTAATTGTGGCAACCAGTTGCGCTCCCATTGTTAATATGAACACCTACAGTAGGTTGTACACCCCAGCCGGTAACTTTTCAGCACGTACATACACGCAACCTTTTTTCTCTGGTATTTTGAACCATTCGTGTAAATCTATTTAACGTGCCTCCAGCATTAAGTTCATGAAGGATGTCATTTCAGTCATCAGAATTCAATTTTATTGTGTGATCGTATAGCAAGACACTGTTCAGAAATTTAACATGGTAACACCAGAAATCTCACAAGTATATGGATCGATTAAATATACCGTTTAATTTGTACTCTTTCTTGAACAATTGGCAGAAGGTTTTGAGCTAGAATTCGGTAGCGAGATTTAAGTCTTTTAGCTACAATGGATCTCCAGTGGCCCTAGAAACGGATTCACTGGGGTTACTGTAGTTCTGCTGCGCAAACTTTCCATTCCGCAGACTTCCGTAGGTAATTTAAGCTTGATTGACCCGAAATAAGTACACCTTTATTTAAAATAACTTATTACTGATCTTCGGTACAACGACTGAATTCAAGACTTCCTTGCAGACAGAACCCAACACGTCACATTTTACGGAACTATATCTACTGCTTTAAAGGTAGTTTTCGGGTTATCCCATGGCACAGTGGTCCGACCGTTATTGTTTGCAGTGTATATAATTTATGCCTAAGACATCCGGCATAAGAAGTCACCCCCATTTAGCCAACGGCCTCATCAATGAGGGTGGAGAAGCCGACAGAGGTTCAGGGCACTCTCTGGTTCTTGGGGTGGGAAACTGCCTCTAAAGACGTAACAGCATAAACATGCAGAAGGCAATGAGAACCAGTGCATTGAAGACACTTCACGTCTATCCACAGGACATGTGGCTTGTAATCGAAAAAGTGACATGATGACCTCTCCATTGGCAAGAGATTCCGTAACGATGGTTCAGGCATACATGCCGACGTCACAAGCTGAAGATGAAGAGATAGAGAACGTATATGGGGATACTGAAAGGGTAATACAGTAAGTAAACCGATATGAAAGCCTGATAGTCAAGTTGGACTGGAATGCATATGTAGGGGAAGGAGTAGGTGAAAAGGATACAGGAGAATATGGCTAGGGACAAGGAATGACAGAGGAGAGAGACAAATTCATTTTTCTAATAAATTTCGGCTTGTAATAGCGAATACTCCGTTCAAGAATCACAAATGGGGGATGTATACATGGAAAATGCCGGGTGATACTGGAAAATTTCACTTCGATTGCATCTATCCCACACAGAGATTGTTAAAGCCATACCGGATTCTAAGGCGTATCCAACAGACATACACTCAGATCACAGTGTAGTAGCGATGAAGAGTAGGCTGAAATTTGAGAGATTAGTCAGGAAAAATCAATAGGAAAGAAGTGGGATCGAAAGCACTAAGAAATGACGATGCATGCTTGAAATTTTCTAAGGCTATATCTCTGTGGGTAGTACAGTCGAACAGAAAAGGACATCTCTAAAAAGGTCATTCGCAGATGTTGGAAACAAAAACAAAGGTATAAAGAAAGTAACTGCGAATAAGACACGAGTAACAGAGCCACGGGTAACAGAAGAAGCACTTTAGTTTATCGACGAAAGAAGGAAGTACAAAGACGTTCAGGGAATATCAAGAACACAGAAATACAAGTCGCTGAGGAATGGCTGCTTAAAAAATATGAATAAACAGAAAAAGAAATGATTGTTGGGAAGACTGACCCAGCATAATGGAAAGTCAAATTAACCTTCGGTGAAATTAAAAGCAAGGGTGGGCCGGCCGTTGCGGCCGAGCGGTACTAGGCGCTTCAATCTGCAACGGCGCGACCGCTACGGTCGCAGATTCGAATCCTGCCCCGGGCATGGATGTGTGTGATGTCCTTAGGTTAGTTAGGTTTAAGTAGTTCTAAGTTCTAGGGGAATGATGACCTCAGATGTTAAGTCCCATAGTGCTCAGGGCCATTTGAACCATTTGAAAAGGAAGGATGGTAACATTAAGAGTGCAACGGGACTTCACTGGTAAATAGAGAGGAGAGATTGGATATGTGGAAAGAATACATTGAAAGTCTGTATGGGGCGAAGATTTGTCTGAGGTGGTTAAAGAAGAAACAAGAGTCGGTTTAAAAGAGGTTGGTTATCCTCTACTAGAATCAGAATTTTTGAGAGATTCGGACGACTCAAGCTCGAATAAGGCAGAAGGGATAGATAATATTTCACCAGAATTTCTAAAATCATGGGAGTAACTGGAAATAAAACGGCTATTCACGTTCGTCTGTAGAATGTATGAGTTTGGCGACATACTATCAGAGATACGGAAAAATGCCATCCACACAATTCCGAACTCTGCAAGAGCTGACAAGTATGAGAATTATCGCACCATCAACTTAACAGCTCATGTGTACAAGTTCCTGATAGGAATAAAACACAGAAGAATGAAAAATAAAACGGGGGATGTGAATCATGACGATCAGTCTGGTTTTAGGAAAGGCAAAGCCACCAGGGAGGCAGTTCTGACCTTGTTGATAATTGATGCAAAACTAAAGAAAAATCAAGGCACGTTCATAGGATTTGTCCACCTAGAAAAAGCACTGCACAATGTAAAATGGTACGACATACTAGGTTAAATTTTGAGAAAAATGGGTATAAGATATAGGGAGACACGGGACGGGTAATACACAATATATACAAGAGCCAAGAAGGAATAGTTAGAATTGACGGCCATGAACGAAGTATTCCGATTAAAAAGGGGCGTAGTCTTTTGCCCCTTCTGTTCGTCTGTACATCGAAGAAGCAATGATGGAAATAAAAGAAGGGTTGAAGAGTGGAATAGAAATTCAAGGTGACAGAATATCAATATATCAGTGCTAAGATTGAGTACAGAATATGGGATGAGAGTAAATCGAAGAAAGATGAAAGTTATGAGAAGTAGCAGAAATGAGAAGAGCGAGAAACTACCGTCACGATCGATGGTCACAAAGTAGGTGGAAGTTAATTTAGGCATCTAAACAACTAATGAAGGACGGAGCAACGAGGACATCAACTGGAGACTAGTACTGGCAAAACGAGCATTTCCCGTCAAACGAAGTCTACTCGTATCAAAATAAGTCTTCGTTTGAGGACGAAATTTCTGAGGACATACGTTTGGAACAAAAAATTGCATGATTGGGAAACACAGACTGTGGGAAACTGTAGCAGAATAGAACCGAAGCATTTGAGATGTGGTGCTGCAGATGAATGTTGAAAATTAAGTGGACTGATGAGGTAAGGGAAGGGGAGGTTCTGCGCAGAATCGGGGAGGAAAGGAATATGTGGAAAACACTGACAAGGAGAAGGAAGAGGATGACAGGACATCTTTTAAGACATCGTGGAATAACTTCCGTGAAACTAGACTGAGCTTTAGAGTCCAAAAAATTAGGGCAGAGAGTGAGATTGGAAAATGTCCAGCAAATAATTGAGGACGTAGGTTGAAAGTGGTACTTCTCTGAGATGGCACAGAAGAGGACTTCATGGCGGGCCGCATCAATCCAGTCTGAAGAATGATTACTCAGAAAAAGATGAAATAAATAAATTATCTAATAGAAAACATAGAAAGTTCTTCAGACTGCTCGCATATGAGGCGGTTGTCGGTAAGAAAGTAAACTTAAGACTGTTCGCAAATGATAGGTTTTAAAGTAACAATGCCAGAACACCGTATCGATTTTCGAAATGAGAAAACGTAAATAAATGTAACATACTGCGCATAAGGAGGAAAAGAAATCCGCTGCAGAATCCT
Source organism: Schistocerca americana (assembly GCF_021461395.2). Lineage (NCBI taxonomy): Eukaryota > Metazoa > Arthropoda > Insecta > Orthoptera > Acrididae > Schistocerca > Schistocerca americana. The sequence goes on along the minus strand of NC_060122.1, from coordinate 181,209,878 downwards.
TCACGAAATGTAACGCATCCAGAACGGAACGGGCTTCCAAGACACTTCTTGGACAGAGTCATGAGTATTATTCATCAATGTGAGATCCTTACCAGGTAGGATTGATAGAAGAGATAGGCAAGATCCAAGGAACAGCGGAAGGCTTTGTCGCGGGTTCGTTTTCTCGACGCAAGAACGTTACAGAGATGCTCAAGAAACGACGTTTTTGCAAGACAGGCGTCATGCGTCATGGAGAGGATTCAATAGAACGAAAAACCAGCCCAAGCTGCAAATGTTTTATTTTTCATTGGATGACTAGTTTGGGGCCGAAACCCATTTTCATATCAACATAACAAGGTCGAAAATAGCATTTCCGAACATGTCAACAAATGTGTAATGCACATTTATCGTACATACAGATAACTGTAAATATACATTAGATGCTTTTTACATCTTTGAAAAAGTCATTTTCCAACTTTGTTATATAGATTTCAAAATGAGTCTCAGCCCGAAACTAGTCATCGAATGAAAAATGAAATATTTGCAACCTGGACTGGTTTCTCTTTCTAGTGAGTAACAGAAGTTGCTGATCTTGGCTACTTCAGCATGCTGGATGTTTGTATATAAGGAGAGGTTTAGTACTGAATTTTCGAGAGAGCACTTTCTGAGAAGAGGTGGACAACATGAGTTCCTGATTATCATACAAATGACTAAATGACCTCGACTAGAAAATTCGATATACTAAAATTAATACAGAGGCTTAGCGACAGCCATTTTCCCTCGTGCCATTCGCAAGTGGAACCGGGAAGTACTACCCTCTGTCACACATCGTTAAGCAGCTTGCCGGGCAGGAACTAAACTATTAATGTTTTACTTATAGCTTCCTGTTACATCTACATCTATATTCCGCAATCCACCATATGGCGTGTGGCTGAGCGTATATTGTGTACCACTGTTATTTCCTCCTTCTGTTCCAGTCGCAAATGGTTCGTGGGAAGAACGATTGGTAGTTACACTCTCTGAGTGTACTCGAGTCGCCCTAATTATGCCTTCATGGCCTTTTCGCGAGGTCACGTAGGCGACCGTTATATGTTGTTGGCTGATAAATTTAGGAACGTACTCTCTTTTAACTTTAACAGTAAAGCAACCGTTTTGCTGAATGCTTTCTTTGCACCGTGTGCGACGGGATTTGCCTGAGTATCTCCGGAAGGTTTTCTCGCTCATTGTGTGAACCCGTGGGGAAACACGAGGCTCTTCTGTCGATTGTTTTGTAGGCTAGTTTCTTTGTTGATGAGTTAAATTTCCTGACTGTTCTTGCAGTTAACTTTAGTATGCCATCTGTTTAACCTGCAGTCAGTTTTATGAGGTCTTTCCACGAAAATCGCTCCGTACCCGCACTTCTGGAAATTTATGGATCTCACTCCTTCCAGCGTTTGTTCTGCAAGAGGATACAATAATGGATTTTTCTGCCTATTTATGCACAAAAAGTTACATCTGTTTGTGATGAAGGTCCTTTAAAACTCCCTGCACCAATTGTAGATTTTCTGCATGTCTTCCTGCATCTATACACAGTTTTCTACCTTCGCACTTTTCTTGTGCGAGCACCGTAAGCGAACAGGCGCATGCATCTTCCGACGCCTTCCGCTATGTCATTTATAAGGAGAAGGGCCAGACATAAGAAAGAAAGTAGCTTCCGCGACATGAGGCACTGCCAACCGAAATGTCTCAATGAAACTTTAACTGCCCATAAAGGAATACGTACAGCACACTACAAAAAATAACTAAAAGTATTCTAAATGAGACGAAAAAAGATTACACCTATATTGAAAGACTATAAATACAGCGAAGTCACCGTGCTGTATGGTGGTCCCCTGGACGTTACAAAAAGAGGGACATGGTACCTAACAGGGCGTTTAATCAGGACGGACGACAGTGCATGCTCTGCGACATGCTCCCATGTTGGGCACAAAGTTCGTCAGGAGTTTTTGTGGTAGGGTGTTTCATTCCTCCACCAGCGCGGATCACAACTGCTGCATGGTCTCTGGTTCATGTGGCCGTACTGCAACACATACCCCAACGCATCTGACACGTGCTCGATGAGATTACAGTAGTGGGAATGGCTGACTAAACCGGTCTATTCGCCGGATATCCTCTCGTTCCAAGAACTCCTCCACGTGCACTCTTCTACGTGGTCGGCCATTGTCATCGACAAAAATGGGGTCAGGACCAAATGGTCATTGGAAAGACGGACATGGGGAAGGAGTACGTTGTCACAGTAAGGTTGACCTTCGAATGAATTGTGTTCAAAGATCTGCGATGCCGCCAGGTGTGCGGGGATTGCACCAGCGACGAATAAGCTCGCTTACTCTTCTCGGATGAGGGCAGAGCCAGTGATTCTGGACGTTCCCTCATCTGGCGAGAGGTGAGGATACGTAATCCACCCAAGCACATTGTCGGACGTGAACGTTTCGGAAGTCCAGATTTTGTTGTGTGGTGAGGCATAATATCGCAGAGGCGAAATAACCTCGAAACCTTTGAACATAGTACAGCCTCCGGCCAACGTCATTGTGACACTGTACTCCTTCCCCATGTGAGTATTTTTGGAGAGAATTCGACCGTCGCTTCATGTTTAGGACTCCGTATCTCAATCGATATAAACGCAACATTTCTAGAACGGCAACACGTTGCTGAAAATGCGTTACCGTCCGTGGCGATCACACACCCTGCTAAGAGCCACATCCAGCCTTTTATAACGTCCATGGCACATTCAACATTCATGGTCACCTGAGTGTAGTTATTGCCTTTGACTATAAGTGGCATTTATATTTCTCTCACTGAGAGTTTCTTGTTGTTAGCTTATGTACTGTAGGTGTAGCTGTCCTTTCTCCGTGCAATCCAAGTGTCACAGAGAAATGATAGTAGGCAGTGACTCGTAGTGCATAAGTTAAGTCCACAAGTTTTACACACCAGTTTACATTCTATGAAAATTCAGGCCCAGTAACACAGCCAGGGGGTACACAAATATTTCTGTTCGATACAAAGTCGTCAGTCTAATCACACAATGAGTCTGATATTCTATAGGCTCGTTATTTATTCATTACCCGGCCATGTGGAACTCTATTGAACACTTTTCTGGAAGTCATGGAACACGGCATCAAGTTGGGAGGCGGTGTCTGCACTATCCCACTATGACTAGTGTCTTTTCCTCTGTTGAGTGATTTCAGATGCTTTTCTATCCCACGGTCGCTTATTGTGAATATGTGTCATTTTGACACTCGTTTGAGACTCAAAGAAGGAACTACAGTGGAGTCTTCCTCAGTGAAACAGTTCTGACAAAAAGACCTTTGGTAACATGGTTTCCCCTGTGTCATCCTTCGTTTCGATATCACTATGACCGGGGAGTATCCGGACTGGTGACTTCGATCCATTTGTCTATATAACGCAAGACAAAAACATTTTAAGGTTTTGTGTCTAGTCGGTATATTGAATGTTTTTTTCGAGTTTGTTGGGCGCTTCAAGAGTGCCTCTCTTTAAGCTGCTTTTGGCTTCGTTCATGTTTTGTTTGTCTCCGAGGCTCCGCCTACGTTTAAATTTGCAATGGGGTTCTCTTTGCTATCGTTGCAGCTTTCTATAATGATTGTCGAGCAACGACGAGTCTTTTCCATCCTTCACAACTTTGTTCGACGTGTATCTGCTGTAAAAGCGTATTGTACAATTCTCTTGAACTTTGTACATTGATGTCAACATTGTTAGTGCTGGATATGTAATTTTGTCGTTGACCGATTAGCTAATCCGAAATCTGTCTCTTGTCACTCTTGTTAACCTCAGATATATTCCTACGTTTCTCGCTATTGAAATTTAGAACCCTCTTCAACTGTGCTATAGCGGCTTTATCGCCACAGGTTCCCTTTTCTACTGAGTCGAAAAGTTCTCCCCTGTTGCTGACCAGGATGTCTAGTATGTTATCTTCCTGAGTCGGTCCTCCGATTAGGTACTCAATTTTATTTACGGTTAAGTCATTTAGAAAATTTCAAATGTTCTCCTGTCCCTACTCCCAGCCTTAATCATTTGAGTCTCCGAGAAAAGCTGAAACATACATCTGACTGTAGATACAGAGCTCAATTGCAATGAAGAAATTAGTAGTAGACTCACATTTATCAATTGTGTGTCGCTTGACACGGTCATAAACACGCCTTGCCATCTTGTATTATTACTAGATGGACATTTGAGATTTATTTCATGCTAGTTAGATCTCATTTTGCCTGAAAGGTTGTTGGATCTTGTTCACCATGTACCTCATCACTCCGTAGGAGTGTTCCTAAGAGTCGTATTTAGCATTTATACACAGATTGTAGTAGTATTCTGTCCTACTTTATGGATTAAATGACTACGAAACTCCTCAGGAATAGATAATACAGTAGCATTAAATGAAACTGTAGATACATTAACAGAAGATGAACTCAGTAAAGCTTATAAAGAAGGAAGAAGGCATCAGAATGTGGTGATATGAATTCTAAATTTTTTCCATGTCCATATAAGAATGAAAAATTGTGCTATCGCTGCTCTTATCGCTAACGAAAAAGGATTTGATTAGGTAACTGCAAAGAAATTACTTCAAGTCGTTTTACGCAAAGGCCTTCCACAGAGTTAGTTAGAACGATAGAGTGTATGGCAAAACATGTATTAAAATTACCGTGCACTGATGAAAGTTGAAATAATACAGGGATTTAGAGGATGCCCTCGGTCACCTACTCATTATACTTTCCTTATCATAAACAAATTGCACATATTCCTTGTCAACACTTTTTAATGTATACAGTCTCAGTACTATTTGAGGACTGACGATTTCCTTAATTTGGAAAGCGAGGGGTTCTACAACGTTGGTTGCATACGCTTGAGAAAGTACTGCAACCTTTATCATAACACCACAGGCGTCTAATGTCTCTAGAGACGTGTGTTAATTTGCTTCCCCACATTAAAGCGCTGGTAACACATAGTGCTGTGTCGCCTGTCAAGTGCAGGTGTCAGTGTGCTCGTGGGTCATGAAATGACTGGTTGGGAAATTATGTTACTACGGGTTGAGTCACAAACGTCTAGGGAGACTCTAAAGACTGGAGAACTCGTGGCACTGCAGGTGGCGATCCGTGGGGCTGGGTCAGCACACCAATGACTAGCTTCACCCCAAGCTACTTTCTATCACAGTATTCAAAAAGTACATAATTTCGATCTTCATTCAATGTTAATTGCTCACCACCATGTAGGCAAAAGATTTTCACATGCAACACAATAATCACTTTTCGCAATGAAAACATGCCCATTAATGGGAAGAAGATCCACTGAGTTCCATGCTAAGCACTTCAGTGGAGACCAGATAACTGTGCAGCAGAAATTGTGGCCACCTATTCGACAAGATGAGAACACTTCGGTTGAACTCCACACGGCTCTAAACAGCTGAAACAGCTACCACTTCACAGATTGCGGAATTGTCAGTATCACGATCCAAGAGTGGACACGAAGATTATCTTTACGCCATCAACTCGGGAGAATGTCTCGTAGCAATGTAGCGAAGCGAAACAGCTGAAGAGGAATGTGCGACACTACTATATAGGCAGCTTTGACCAGTGACGAAATGGTAATGCCTTAGTGTGACATCACCTATTGTAGTACATTTCGAACTTATTTGCTCTACGCCATTGTTCGATTTCACATTTTTGATGGTTCCGGAATAAACTATATTTCAACCTTTGAAGCGACTCTGGAACAATACTATTTTGTAGTAGAAATAAAAAAATGGAACCACTGTAAAGCTTTCTTTGAGATACTGATTCGTTTTCTCTCTCTCGCTCTCTGTCATATAATTAATCTACGACTGAGTATCTTATTCGTAACTGGTATTATCTTACACAACATAATATACAGTGGTGTCAAAGGACATTGGATACCGATACGAACATACTCAGCAGGCTGTGTTATGCCGTACAAAATATAAAAAAGCGCAGTCGTTTGACAGAGCTGTCCTTCATTATCAGATGATTCATGTGAAGTGGTTACGGGCGTGATAATAGCTCCATGACAGGAATTAACAAACTCTGAACGCGTAATGTCAGATGGAGCAAGGAGTATAGGCCATTCTATTTCGGACATCAAGAGGAAATTCAATATTTCAAGACCCATAGGGTCGTGAGCGGGTCTAGAATATCAAATTTTGGGCATTACTTCCTATCACGGACATTACGTTGGCCGACGCCCTTCACTTAACGACCGAGGGCAGCTGCGTTTGCATTAGGTTGCCAGTGCTTAAAGACCAGCAGCTTTGTGTGAAGTAATTGTAGATATCATTGTGGGACTTACGACGAACGTATTCATCACGAGATTGCTCCGAAATTTAGCGTTAACGGGCTGTGGCTGCACACGACCAACAAGGGTGCCTTTGCTTACAGCACAACATCGCTTGCAGCGCCTCTCGTGGGTTCTCGACCATATTTATTGAACCCTACACGACTGGAGAATCCATTGCATGCTACATGGGTCGCGATTTCACTGGGTAAGAGCTTACTGTAGGCTTCGAGTGTGACGGAGAACCCACGAAGGCATGGACCAAAGTTGCAACAAGACACTGAGCAAGCTTATTCTGCCTCCGTAATGGTGTGGGCTGTGGTTGCATAGAATAGACTTGGTCTTCTGGTCAATCTCAACTGATCATTGACTGGAAATGGTCGTGCTCATCTACCTGGAGACCATCTGCAGCCATTCATAGATTTCATTTCTATGAATGACACTGCGCCTTGCCACCGGGCTTCAATTCTTAACGATTGGTTTGCAGAAAATTCTGGATAGTTCGAGTGCATGATTTGGCCACCCAGATCACCCGACAGGTATCCCATCGAACATTTATAGGGCACAATCGAGAGATCAGTTTACGTACAAAATCCTACTTAAGTCACACTTTCGCAATTATGGACGCCTGAAGAGACTACAGCCGACACCCAAAGGTTTGCTGAGTCCATTCTGCATCGAGTTGTTGCAGTACCCCGTGCCAAAACATTGTCAGATACGATATTAGGAGGAATCCCTTCGTTTTAGTCACCTGAGTGTGTAATGCGCGTAATGAAAACTTCCTCTTCATTAATAGCTCAAAATATTGCCAGAAATGTGATTTTGCGTTCATTACCTAGTGTAACACACAGTCGAATTGCTCATTTCAGCGCTGGTCTATAAAATTACAATCCCCACTTTAAACTATTAAACGTCTTACTCACTTTGTGGATATTCAAGGTCATTGCATATATAGCGTCACATATTCAGTGAGATTATCACAAAAATTAAAGCAACAAAGATTTCAGCTGTGTGGAAGTTACCAAGAAGTGGTTCAATGTAAACACCTGATCAGAGTCTTATCTATCATAGGGAATCCAGTACCCAATCAGGTGTCCGCAACACGCTTCAGAATCCGAAAACAAAGTTTAATGCGCCAGTACTAATATTGTATACAGATAGTGAAACAATATAATTTACGTTACACTGATTGTAATCGTATGTCTCCTGCTACAAGAGAAGTAAGGATTGACAGCAAGCCGCTGGATCATACCTGTAATCACTGATGCGTCCCGTGCCCCCAAAGCTGGAGCTAAGACTTCTTGCGAAGCTCGCCAGCTCGGAATGAGCTTTTAACAGCGGCTGTTGTGCTGAAAGAAAAGCTCTACCACTTCAAAAAAGAATATTGATAGTTTTTTCTCGGTTTAAGTAAGCGCACGATTTCGTAACGACACTACGATAGCCTCGGCAGAAATCGCAATGATGCTAGGCAACGACTTAGGCCCTTCTCCACCGACCATGCATTGTTGAGAACGTTCCCAGGGATCGTCACTAAACAGAAACGCCTTGAATTACACAGAGCATCCCGCAGTGTTTTATCGGAGATGTTATGCGGGCATTTTGTATTCACTGTTGTTTATAAAGGTAAAACATATAAGAACCTAAATACAATTATGCATGGATGCTGTGACGTTGGTCCTTAAATAATGTGCTATAGAAAGACCTCGCGTCATTAAAGGGTATGTGTATATGGATTAAAATGAGTTGAAAGTGAATAAAGAAATTATTGAACTAACGTGCTACAGGAAATATATAAATTTACTCTCGTACAGAACAGAGAGACGAAATTTAATAGAAGATCGAGTGCCTTAAAAATGTCCACACCGAAGCATACAACTATCACCATCACACCTTAGCGAAAGATCTTGACAATAACCCGAGAAAATTATGGACAAACCCAAAACCGCTATGTGTGTCTTATGCTTCTATCCAGTCTCTCGTTCACCAGTCTAGTGTGACAACAAAAGATAGCAAAGGGAAAGTCAAATTTTATATTTCGCATTTAAGAAACCCTTCACGCGCGAGAATCGTGCAAACATCCCGTAGTTCGACCACAGCACAGACTCACGTATGGAGGATATAGTGATATGCATCCCTGTCGTTGACAAGCAGGTGAAACAACTGAAAGTAATTAGTTCGCCATGTCCGGATGAAATACCGATTTGGTATTACAAACAGTGGTCTTTGGGATTGCCCTCAGTCAGCTTTCATTTATCGCGAAGCTCTGCCGAGTGCAGGGTCAAGGAACGGAAAAAAAGTCGTTTCTGAAACGCAAAAGAACCGAACAACAAAATTACAAACCAATATCCTAATTACACAATTTTTGAACTTATTCTCACTTCTAATACAGGAAATTCCGTTGAGAACGAAAGGCTTCTGTCAACGAATCATATTGTTTTAGAAATGATCGCTCGTGCGAAACTCAGCTTGACCTTTTCTCATATGACACCTTTCGAACCATGGATGATGAGCAACACTCAGATTCCATATTCCTAGATATCTGAAAAATATTTGACACAATGCCCCACGGCAGATTTTTAAGGGCGGTACAAGCATACAGTTTACTTTTCCACGTATGTAAGTGTCTTGCAGATCCTAAAGTAACAGAACCCAGTACGTTGTCCTCGATGGCAAGTATTCATCAGATCCAAGGGCTCCGTCACATGTTTCCTGGAATTGTGATAGCCCAGCTCTTGTTTTCGATATACCTAAGTGATCTGGTGGAGAGAGTAAGCACAGTCTCCGACTGGTTTCTGATGATGCTGTGATGTAAGGAAAGGTGGCGTCGTTGAGTGACTGTGCGAGGATACAATATGAGTTAGATAAAATTTCTAGTTGACATGGTGAACGGTTAGTAGGTGTCAATGAAGAAAAATCTCAGTTAATGCAGATCAGTAGGAAAAACAAATCCATAATATTCGAAAACAGTGTTGGTAATATACTACTTGGCACAGTAACGTCGATAGACTATCCGGGCATAACATTGCAGACCGATATGAAATGGAATGAGCACGTAAGGGTGGTATTAGGAAAGACGTAGGATTGACGGATGTGTCGACAGGGAGTGGCAGTTTCAAGCTTAGCGCCGGCCGCTCGCTCCATGTGACGTCACTCGGTTCAGTGGGTGGACGTAACCACCAGTAACTGTCCAGTTTACCTCCAGCGCATGCACCACTCCAGCCCTCTCTGGAAGGCTCCACATGCTGCCGTTACATCTATATAAGTAGAACAGCGTGCCTACACAGGCAGTCATTGATTTCAACTCCTGATGACGATGTCCTAGGAAACTCGAGTGTCTTATTCGAAATGACGCGGCTTTTGTAGAAGCATTCTACAGGGAAAGACTCCGAGGTCACATCTTGCAAAGCTCATTGTGGTTCTAAAAAAGTGCAAGTCACAATAATCGCACCAAAATTCGCTCAAAGATTCTCCACGTGCCTCGTGTAAACTAGCTGTTATTAGTAGATCAAAGGATTCCTGTTGATATGTAAATTCATCACCCCCCCCCCCCTTCGGGATATCTCTGTCGAATTTCACTGTCTTCTGCATTATTATTTATGTGTATTACTATTACACTCTGCATGTGATTGGTAATAAACGGTTTGCGACAACTTTCACTACTCTGAATTGTGGTCTGAGGTGACATGGAATATTTGAATTTTCAGATATTATATTCCTGGAAGTTTGTTTAGGCATAGCAGGTGATACTGTATAATATTACCAACCCACTTCTACATGCAAGAGTAGGCGCAATAGTTACCTGAATATTGTACCATTGTCATCTTCTTCATATTAATTCACATACACCTAGACTTCCAGCTGTATATCATTCTCTGTCATATCTTCATCAGCATCACTCAAACCCGCATTTCCCAAAACTGATTCATCATCACTGTTACTCTTATATATACCTACTAAAGACTCTTTGAGCTCTTAGCCCTTCTCAATCATCATCCAATATGAGTCAAATATATCACCTCGTACTTCAACTAAACACAAATTCTGTTTGTGCATTTATTGCAGGAATGCACGTCTTTGTATTTTCTGCGAACTTGTTACAACAATGGATACATAAAAAGTTGGTTGAGAAAGCGTTTATCCCAGATTTTTCACTATCGTAATAAAGTTGAAACATAACATTGAAAATCACATTTTCTATACTTGAGGAGTTGCCCGACCCCAATGCAAAGAATCAAAATTATTGTTGTAAACGCCGTAGTAAAACCTTAAATATTTTGCCCATTTATAATAAAAATAATAATCCATACCTGGAAGACGAGAATCCTGCGTCTAAGTTGAAACTGTTTCTTTTAATTTAACAGGGCATTGGGGTGTAAAGGGACCATACCTATCAAGCAAGGGTTGCTAGGGTGCCGACATAAACAGGGCTGAGTTTACAATGCCTGTGGCGCTGACTGCCATTGATCTCTGTACACCAACAAATTTGTATGCAATGATGTCGGGCATATTCGGCCTGGAATCTCATCAACCTGACAGTCGCCCACCATACGGCCCGACACCCAGGAGTGGTGCTCTGGGATGCCATTTCATTTGATAGAAGGATCCCTGTAGTTGTCATGCGCGGCAGCACAGCGGCCCGTTGTCGATATTCAAGCCCCACGTTGTTGCTCTTCATTGGGAAGCATCCAGACTTACATTTGAGCAAAATAACGTCCATCCTATTACTGCGAGACTCTCTGCTACTTGTCGTCGTGCTTTCCAAACCACTGCTTGGCCACCAAGGTGGATCTTTCCAGAATTGAGAATGTGTGGATCATTATGGGCAGGGTCTCAACCAGTTCGGGATTCTGACGAAATAACGCTCCAGTTGGTCAGAATTTGGCAAGATACTCCTCAGGACACCCAACAACTCTGTCATCAATGCCAAGCCGAATAATTGCTTGCATAATGGCCAGAGGTGGATGAAAACGTAATAGACTTCAGCAATTGTGTAGGTCTAGCTGTTGAATAAATTACTCAGTTTTTCTGAAACTATAATCGTTTGTTTGTCTGTACATGTACATCACTTCTACCGATTTCCGTCCTATTCAGATAATTCCTTTCGCGATGCGATGGTTTTCTTTCTTTCTTTCTTTCTCTTTTATTTTATTTTACTGTTTATTTTTGGTTTGGAGCGTATACAATATGTTAAACAAGGACACTACAGGTGGTCATCCGTAAACTTGTTTAAGGAATAAGACCTGCATTTGCCTGAAGTTAAATCAACGGAATCCATCCTTCCCGGTGTCTCTCACAACCTCAGTCGTTTATACCTGACGAGCTATGGCCATATGTTTATATAGCTGGAACAAATTAGCCTCATAGTGTATAAAATTACAGCAAACCATTTATTCTCTTCACGCTTTTCGTATTTCGGAAACGGCAGTCTGCGTTCGAATAGTAATGGCGGCTGTTTTGGGGACGTACCGTGTGGCGTCCAGATCGTCTTCCCTCTACGATGGGCTGAGGGCGCCAAAGACACTGTGGTCCACAGAACTGAGCAGTTTGACACTTTAGATCTTTTTTGGCACATAACTACGGTTAACAAATTGTCTCAAAAACCGTTTGACCATGATAAAACTTCTCTGGATGTGGAAGCCACCATTTCTGGTGGAATTTCTTTGTTTCGTCTGAGAGTTCCCTTTGCTGTAACTTTTTCCTGCAATAGTTCTTCAAGCAAAAGAACATTTATGAAATATTATTATTCCAATATTGTTGTGTTTCCTCTCGGTGTCGTTGGTTTGTCGCTGGTTTGTTTTGTCTACATCTACATACATACTTCGCAATTCACCATTCGGCGCATGGCGGAGGGTATCTCGTACCACAACTAGCATCTCCTCTCCCTGTTCCACTCCCAAACAGAACGAGGGAAAAATGACAGCCTATATGCCTCTGTACGAGCCCTAATCTCTCTCATTTTATCTGTGTGGTCTTTCCGCGAAATGTAAGTTGGCGGCAGTAAAATTGTACTGCAGTCAGCCTCAAATGCTGGTTCTCTAAATTTCCCCAGTGGCCATTCACGAAAGGAACGCCTCCTTTCCTCTAGAGACTCCCACCCGAGTTCCTGAAGCATTTACGTAACACTCGCGTGATGTTCAAACCTACCAGTAACAAATCTAGCAGCCCGCCTCTGAATTGCTTCTATGTCCTCCCTCAATCCGACCTGATAGAGACCCAAACGCTCGAGCAGTGCTCAAGAATAGGTCGTATTAGTGTTTTATAAGCGGTCTCCTTTGCAGATGAACCATATATTCCCAAAATTCTACCAATGAACCGGAGACGACTATCCGCCTTCCCCACAACTGCCATTACATGCTTGTCCCACTTCATATCGCTCTGAAATGTTACGCCCAAATATTTAATCGACGTGACTGTGTCAAGCGCTACACTACTAATGGAGTATTCAAACATTACAGGATTCTTTTTCCAATTCATCTGCATTAATTTACATTTACCTATATTTAGAGTTAGCTGCCATTCTTTACACCAATCACAAATCCTGTCCAAGTCATCTTGTATCCTCCTACAGTCACTCAACGACGACACCTTTCCGTACACCACATCATCATCAGCAAACAGCCGCACATTGCTATCCACCCTATCCATTTATGTAGATAGAAAACAACAGTGGTCCTACCACACTTCCCTGGGGCACTCCAGATGATACCCTCGCCTCCGATGAACACTCACGATGGAGGACACCGTACTGGGTTCTATTACTTAAGAAGTCTTCGAGCCACTCACATACTTGGGAACCAATCCCATATGCTCGTACCTTAGTCAGGAGTCTACAGTGGGGCACCGAGTCAAACGCTTGCCGGAAGTCAAGGAATATGGCATCCGTCTGATACCCTTCATCCATGGTTCGCAAGATATCATGTGAAAAAAGGGCGAGTTGCGTTTCGCGGGAGCGATGCTTTCTAAAGCAGTGCTGATGCATGGACAGCAACTTCTCTGTCTCAAGGAAATTCATTATATTCGACCTGAGAATATGTTCGAGAATCCTGCAACAAACCGATGTTAAGGATATTGGTCTGTAATTTTGAGGATCCGTCCTTCTACCCTTCTTATATACAGGCGTACCTGCGCTTTTTTCCAGTCGTTCGGGACTTTACGTTGGGCAAGAGATTCGCGATAAATGCAAGCTAAGTAAGGAGCCAATGCAGTAGAGTACTCTCTGCAAAACCGAACTGCAATCCCTTCAGGACCTGGCGACTTATTTATTTTCAACCCATTCAGCTGCTTCACAACCCCAGGGATGTCTATCACTATGTCCTCCATACGGGAATCTGTACGAGACTCACACGGCGGTATGTTTGTAAGATCCTCCTGCGTGAAAGATTTCTCAAATGCTATATTTAAAATTTCCGCTTTCGTTTTGCTGTCTTCCGTTGCAAGGCCAGACTGATCAGTGAGTGACTGGATGGAAGCCTTCGACCCGCTTACCGATTTTACGTAAGACCAGAATTTTCTTGGGTTTTCAGCAAGATCTTTTGCTGAGGTATGACGGTGGTAGTGGTTGAATGCTTCGCGCATCACTCTTTTTACAGCAGCACGAATCTCTACTAACTTTTGCCCGACCTCATTCTCCCGATCTTTCTTGTAGCGCGAGTGCAACTGCCTTTGCTTCCTGAGCATTCTCCGAACTGCGCTGTTAAACCACGGTGGGTATTTTCCGTCCGTAACGCACTTTTTCGGCACATGCTTGTCCAATGCGTGATTTACAATGTGTTTAAAATTTGCCCATAATTCTTCCACGTCCATCGTATCGGAAGTAAATGAAGTCGATTCATTTACTAAGTGGGATGCAAACAACAGCTTATCTGCTCTTTCCAGTAAGAATACTCTCCTAGCCTTCTTGACCGACTTTTTACTTTCGTAACCATAGTCGTAATGACAACATCATGGTCACTAATCCCTGTCTCAACACTGACACCGTCGATGAGGTCTGGTCTGTTCGTGGCTACCAGATCTAAAATATTTCCATTACGCGTTGGCTGTCAATTTAGCTGCTCAAGACAGTTTTCGGATAATGTGTTCAAAAGTAATTCACACGACGGCTTGTCTGTACCACCTGTAATGAATCCATAGACATCCCAGTCTATACTAGGTAGGTTGAAGTCGCATCCAACTAATATAGCATGATCCGGGTACTTCTGCGATACAGAGTGTAGACTCCCTTTGAATGATTCTAGAACTGCCACGGTGGAACCTGGTCTCCAGTAATAACACCCAACAATTAGCTTTATTTCTCATAGCCCTGTTAAACGTGTCCAGATAACTTCACAATCACACTCTACTTCGACTTCAGTAGACAGGCTTCCAAAAATTCAATTGTTTCCTCCGACACGATTCTCCACCACTTTGTTCTTGTTACTAGCAATGCACCTTCCTTCTATATTAGTACAACACGCAACATCCTCTAGAGTTCTTTGCGAGATGAAATTGCTCCATACCTTCTTTGAGTGACAGTTGAACTACTTGTTATCGGTTCAGGTGGAAGTTTCATGGTACTGTATACCAGAATTTTGCCGGATGATGGCAGTGTTTTACTCCACTGAGTTCCATCAGGACCATGAAATAAACCAGCATTTCTGTAGCCTGTCTTTACTTGGAGCAATAGAAAACGTGGATTCATTTTTCTTGGGACCGTCCATGTGAGAATCGCTGTCACCTTCCTGATCCAAAAGAACTTTATGTTCAAGCCTTTCAGGAGCTCATGATTCAGATTCTAATCTTATGTATTTATGATGATGTTATTTTTGTTCTGCCACATAATATTGAATTTGTGCTGTAAATAAAGGATAAAAGTGCCTTGCATAATTATTCTGTTCATGAAACTAGACTTACGGTCACCTGAAACAACTCTGACGTAAAGAAATACAATTACCATCCAAAACACTAATCAGTTGTAGCTTTTGAAATACTTAAGATATTTTACCAATGATTTTACGTGTGCTGCACTGTGCCAGTCGCTACAGTCGGGAGCCGCGCGACCGCTACAGTCGCAGGTTCGAATCCTGCCTCGGGCATGGATGTGTGTGATGTCCTTAGGTATGTTAGGTTTAAGTAGTTCTAAGTTCTAGGGGACTGATGACCTCAGAAGTTAAGTCCAATTGTGCTCAGAGCCATTTAAACCATTTGAACTGTGCCAATAATCTTACAAACATAACGTGTCATTCAGATCAAAGATAAATTATTAGAAACTTGGCTTGTTCACCTAATGGGTCTAAATGATTCCTGCCATGCATTACACATATAGAATTACAGAGTCAATAAAGGAAAATAATTTATGAGACTTGCTTGAGATAACGTTATACCTAATGAAAGTCAGCGGTATGGCATTCTCATTCTAACAGATGTTGTATTACAGGCAATAAACTAAAACAATAAATTTGAGACAGTGTTTAAGACAACTTATTTATAACATGGAAGGTTGCCGAATCAAGAACCCTGTTATACATCCGAGGGTTGAGGATGGAGGTCGCATTCACCAGGCTGTCAGTCTGAGCGAGTGCGTTATTAAGCACTTCTAGCTAGTCACAAGCGTATGCTTACACTGTTGTTCACAATGTTTGTGAGAAAATAATCCTGTTAAGCAGTATAAGGGAGAAAAATAAGAACTGATGAACAAGTATGAAGTACTCCGTCTGGGATGGGTGAGACACAGGAATATAGTCTTTCGCCTCCAATATTCAATCTATACATTGAAGAAGCAATGGCGGGAAAAAAAAGGTTCTGGAGTGGGATTAAAATTCAGGGTGAAAGGATATCAGTGATAACATTCACTAATGACCTTGGTATCCTCAGTAAAGGGAAGGAAGAACTTAAGAACCTACTCAATAGAGGAAACGTTCTAGTAAGCACATAATACGAATGCAGAGTAAAACGAAGAACGACGAAACTAACGAGGAATAGCAGAAATTAGATAATTGATCACAACATCGAAATTTATGGTCGCAAAGTAGACGAAGTAACAGAATCGAGAACAGTGAGAAACTTAACATAAATTGTTGCTCACGAAGAGTACTAAGCTAAGGAATTCTTCTACCCTAGAAGCGAAACAACACATGACGGACGAAATTCGGAAGAGAACACAAGCAGCCTAGTGCAGACAAAGAGAACATTCACGGCCAAAAGAAGTCTATCAAACATCAACCTAAATTTGAGGATAAAATTTCTCCGAATGTACGTTCAGAGCACAGCATTGAATGGATGTGAATCACGGATTGTGAGAAAATCGTAAAAGAAGAAAATGGTAACTACAGAAGAGTGTAGAAAATTAGGTGGCTTGATACGAAAGAAATGAAGAGGTTCGCTGCAAAATCGCAAGGAGAGGAACACGCCGAAAATACTAAAGCGAAGAACGGACAGGATTCGTTAAGACGTCACTTGTTAAGAAATCGAGGAATAACTTCCATGGTACTTAAGGAAGATGCCTTCCCCATCGGCCTGATATCCACTCCAGGATATAGGCCTCTGAACGATCTGGATCCAGCTTTTTCCCGCATGTCGTTCGATATCGTGTCTCAACATCGTCAGAAGACCTTCGACACTTCTTTTTGTGCCTCTCGGACGCCATTGCCTCCGTGTTATGGGCTATTTCAAATTGACCCTGGCTGCGTTCCTGCCCACCACCACTGCAGTCCTGCTAACCAACCCAAAACGTCACAGACGCCCGATCTTCTCTACTTATCTCTTTCTTGTTCATCCTGTCCCCCACACTCACTCCAAGCACTACTCTCCCAAATGTCCTTTGACAGATCCGGAGTCAGTGCCGGAGTCATTGTTTCGAGCCCGTTCTTTGTTACTGGCAGGATACATGTGCCATTAACCTTCATCTCTGAATTTTTGGGGGTAACCAAACTGCGGACAATGTAACCAAATTTCCCGAATGACTTCCAGGTAGCAGCTGGGGCCAATTCTCCTGGTGATATCTGCTGTCTAGTTATCTTTCCCACCATAAACTTTAATAAGTCTATTACAAATCGCTTTTTGGTCCTTTATCAGTTCAGTTACATTTTATTTCTTATAATTTATTTCGTAAAATATTTCTTATTATTGTTACAATGCAGGCTGAAAGGTTATCACGCGAAGCTCTGATGAGAGCAGCTTGGAGCGTGGGTTGTCATGGGAGTAGCATGATTAGGTGTCTTCATTTCAGACTCAATACTCAAAATACAGTAGAAGTAATTCTTCATGCTTTCCCGGCGATCTGTTGACATCTTTAATATTCGGGAATCCAGCCGGATATTAGCGTCGTTCTTGCACGATGGACTATTTCAGTTCTTGGATTTTCTAGTGAAGAGAAAGGTAGATGGCACATTTGGACACAGTGTGTACTACAAACCTACACACACTGACTTATACCTATAAGCCAGCAGTTGCCACCATCCGGCACAGAAGAATGGAGTGCTCAAAACACTCGTCCACAGAACACAAACTCTGTCAGATCCTGATCGTTTGGCCACAGAAATAGAACACTTACGATCAGTGTTCAGCAGGAATAGGTACTCCTCTAGAGATACCCAGAAGGTACTTCAACCTGCAAATCAGCCAAAGGATCCAGAAGAAGAACCAGAAGAGGCAAAGAAGATGGCATACCTGCCATACGCCCGACCTATCTCTGCCAAAAGCAGCAGGATTCTCCAGAAATATGACATCAAGAGCGTATTTTGCCCACCCACCAAAATTTGGGCTATGCTGGGGAATGTAAAAGTTTACCTGGGGCTACGCAAGCCAGGTAGTTACAACATACCATGCCAGTGTGGGATGTCATACATTGGCCAGACCACCATAACTGTGGACATCAGGTGTAAAGAACACCAAAGGCACACCAGACTCAGACAGGCAACTAAATCAGTCATAGCAGAGTCATAGCAGAGCATTGTCTGGAACTTGATCCATCAATGGATTACAATGACACCAAGATTGTGACACGGACCTCAAGATTTTGGGACAGTGTCATTAAAGAAGCCATTGAGATTAAGGTCACAGATAATCTAATCAACCGTGACTCGGGATACCAAATCAGCACTGCCTGGAATCCATCACTTGAACTTGTGAAAACTCAACGCAGGACACTCCGGGATTCTACAAGAAATAGAAGCGGAGACCGAGAGCACAGCCGTGAGACAAGGTGTCGGACATTAGAGACCAGATTTGACACACCCCAGATCATGAATTCGACTTCAGAAAATGGCCAGGCCGGGAGCGGACGGCGGTCGGAACACCGACGACCAGAGAGGGACAATGTAGTCGCGTTTGGCGGGCGCGGTCCGCAGACGGAACACACGACACGGCGCGGACCGATGACGGAATGCCCAGCTGGCGCCATTCGCCATCGCAAGCGTTGCCTGTCCGCTAGTGGCAGCAGCGGCGGTTATCGATATGTAGTAACTGTTGCCTATCTTTGGGGCGACGTCGTTGTTTTCCCGGGTCGTGTGTGTGGCAGTTCGGTTGGGGACTCAGATGGGGCCAGGTCCGTGTAGTGCGAGAACACGCCGAGACCAGTGGAGGCGCGCATGGACTGCCGGATGGAAGGGCTGAGGCCACGAGGGTGCACGACCTCGTCGTAAACCAGATCCTGCAGGATTTAAGACGAGTGCATTTCAATTCAAGTAGAGAAACCTCCACCATTGTGACATCTCGCAATTCTCCAGTGACCTGGGTTTGTGTTGCTGCTCGTAGTGCCGCCGTGGCGAAAAGCGGCGAGTGGAGTGCTTGGGGAAAGCGGATCTGATTAGCTTTCCTCGGCTTCTTACTACTATTTACTGCGTTCAGCTTGTTCCAATTTGTTAAATTCAACCAGCCGTATTTTTCCTGCCTGGTGATCGCTAACGCCCCAGTTACCTGCCCTGGCGGTTAATGTTTGTAGCGTCAGTGTACGTTTCCTCACCTTGCCGCTGCTGTCCGGTAAGGCGTGTAGTTTTGACAGCTTTCTTGATTGTAGGCCATTTGTGATTCTTCTGCTATGGTGGTAGCGATTCCTTTCTCGTTCCGGGCACTCTAAGCACTGTATTCTGGGGGCGTAGTGCAGACCGCCGTTTCCGGCTTTGGCGTATTGTTCCATCGTTGTATTTGGTTTTATCGGACGGTAGGTAGCTTCAAGAAGTTATCATTAGTCATTCGTTGGACTGCCAGTAGCCTGAGTTACCATCTTGTGAAGTGAATGCAACTCTTGGCTGCCTGTCTCATCGCTCGCGAAAGTGTTTGTTGCAGGACCTTCTCAGAGGTCGATTCCTGGAGCACTGTCTATGACTGCTTGCCGGTGTGGCCGTGCGGTTCTAGGCGGTTCTGTCTGGAACCGCGTGACCGCTACGGTCGCAGGTTCGAATCCTGCCTCGGGCATGGATGTGTGTGATGTCCTTAGGTTAGTTAGGTTTAAGTAGTTCTGAGTTGTAGGGGACTGATGACCACAGATGTTAAGTCCCGTAGTGCTCAGAGCCATTTGAACCATTTGTCTCTGACTGGTCCTTGTGTTTTATTATTGTATTATTTATTACCATACCTTCTAATGCCTACATTAAAGATTGTGTAGTCCAGTTGATAGTTCCGGTCGCTTTCTGGAATAAATCTAACAGTGTAAGGATTGTGTTACAAGGTTACCGTCAACTTATTTCACCCGTTTGGTGGTCAGTTGCTTGTTTCTTTTAATTAACCTTTTGCGTGTATGTGCTGTTTTAGAGCAGGTTTCCAAATTCTTTACATAATTGCCGTTCCTGGCGTGTAAGGCCTTCAGCCGTGATTGTGGTAGTTTGCTTTGAAAAAATAATTCGATATTTGTATTTTAGCAGTAAGCCTTTAAACCTTATTTACTGCCATCCCTGGAGTCTGATACCTTCTGATGTGTTTGTGGCCAGTTACTTTTTAATATTTCAATATCTGTTAGTTGTAATTGCAGCGAGTTCATAAACATTCTTAATTTATTGCCGTTCTTGGCGTGTAACGCCTTCAGCCTTGATCACAGTGACTTGTTTTGTTTTTTTTTTCGTTATCTGCATCTGTATTTTATGGTGATTTGCTAAATTGTAACGCACTGAAAACACTATTATTTACACAGTCGTTTATTCCTTCATTAAAAACGTGTGGTGTTTTGTTATTTATTGCTGAGTCTGGAATTACTCTTTTAAAAATAAATGTGTGTAACTGTAAAAGGCAACCAATTGTAACTGATTACAGCCCCGTCCACAATCGTAACCGAATCCTGCCTTCCCTTGACTACCACCAGGTCACAAAAAAATTCGATTTGAATAACGTAGACACAGATACGAACAGGAAATTTTAAAGTTTAAAAGCACGGATCATAAATGTTCCATGTTTCCCCAACCACACCCCAAACTTTCTTCGTTGATCTGATGGAATAAAATTTTCCTTGAGACATTTGAGTCTCAACTTTACCTTTAATAGTGACGTAAGCTGAAGAAATGAATTGTAATTTGTGCTATGGCCATGATTTGAACACAAGTCTCCTGCTACCTAGGTGGATGTGCTAAACATTACACCACCGTACCAACGTTGCTAACGCAGCTGCACGGAGTAAACCAGTCCACTCGTGAAGTGAACTTTGCATTAGGGAGGGCAATGGACGACGGTAATCCGTGCAGCTGAGTTAGGTACGCTGGTCTAATGGCTAACACATCCGCCTAGTAAGATCTAGACATGGAGTAAAGCCCCAGTTATGGAACAAATTTTAATTGATGTTTTCAGTTTCTATTATCACCGTAAACTTTCTTCAATTTGTCTCACATCCTCATCTCAGAACACGTTCCCGATAATGAAAGACGCATACATGACGCAGAACAAATTAATGACTGCGTCAAAACTAAACAGTCTGGGGAATCAACTACTTGCTAAGTACCACAGTTCTGCCTCGGCTGTTATAGCGACTGGTCACAACGTGTTGACTTGTGCGGGATGTAGCCAGCCAGTGTTTACAAATTACGTGCTATTTGCGCTATCTCTCGTAGTGTCTATCACGCAGCTTCCTTACGTGGACAGTGATAACCTCTACTCTCCCATAAACGTGTGGAAACGCATAAATCAACGTGGAGTGGCCGCGGGGTTAGAGGCTCCACGTCACGAATCGCGCGGTCCCTCCCACCGGAGGTTCGAAAAATGGTTCAAAAGGCTCTGAACACAATGGCACTTAACTTCTAAGGTCATCAGTCCCCTGGAACTACTTAAACCTAACTAACCTAAGGACATCACAAACATCCATGCCCGATGCAGGATTCGAACCTGTGACCGTAGCGGTTGCGCTGTTCCAGACTGTAGCGCCTAGAACCGCTTGCCACCCCGGCCGGCCCGGGGGTTCGAGTCCTTCCTCGGGCATGGGTGTGTGTGTTGTCCTTAGTGTAAGTCAGTTTAAGTAGTGTTTAAGTCTAGGGACCGATGATCTCAGAATTTTGGTCCATTAGGAATTCACACAAATTTGAAACGTATAAATAATAATCGAAATCTACCACAAAAGGGATGCTCTGAAACTAGAGTTCGCCATGGGTAACAAGCTGCCAACAGCTCTTGAAATTAAGATACGGCAATAAAGGGGAGGTTTACTATCTTTTGGTTCAAAACATCGATTTTTTTTAAAAATTTCATTTTTGGATCCATAAAAATGTTTAGAGTACACCCCTGGAACGGTTTTCTCGAATACGGAACGGAAATGTTTGTTATTCGTGGTTGAACAAAAAACAGCGATTGTCTGAAATAGGCCTTTCTCACGCACCAGTTTTTGTCTTTCGGAGGACGAGTTATTGTACCGGTGATTGGGAGGAAACACATAAAATTCAAATGAAAGTTTGAAAGCATGTGTTTGGAAGTTAGCCCCCAAGCATTTGCATTCTGGTGCGAAGACTGGAGATTTCGACTTTACTGGCAGTGAGCAGCTTCAACGAAGGGTATTCAGCAATTCTGAAGATCATGACAACGATGGACGTCACCCTGGGACTCTATTCGACGCAGTTCGCCAATCATTCGGACGACCCCCGGGTTCAAGTGGCCGAAAACCGCTTGTCGCAGGCCGGCCTTGGAGCAGCGCAGGATGGCCCAGATCGAGCAGAACGCCCTCTACGAGGAAGAGGAAGGATTATTAAAACTGTGTGCCGGACCGAGACTCGAACTCGGGACCCTTTGCCTTCCGCGGGCAAGTGCTCTACCAACTGAGCTACCCAAGCACGACTCACGCCCCGTCCTCACAGCTTCACTTCTGCCAGTACCTCATCTCCTACCTTCCCAACTAGCACTCCTGAAAGAAAGGATATTGCGGAGACATGGCTTAGCCACAGCCTGGGGGATGTTTCCAGAACGAGATTTTTACTCCGCAGTGGAGTGTGCGCTGATATGAAACTTCCTGAGTTGGAGCCTCGGTCCGGCACACAGTTTTAATCTGCCAGGAAGTTTCATATCAGCACACAATCCGCTGCAGAGTGAAAATCTCATTCAGGAAGGACTAGTTTATGGACCTGGAATAGCAGATTGAACGTAAGTAGCATAATATTGCATTTATACGTAGTCAAATCTTTGAACGCGTTTTTCTCGAAATGACTTTTTTTTATCGCGCGGTATGGTAACTTCAAATCTACTGAACCGTTTGGCATGAGTCTTTGTTTCTGACGAAGTTAACTAAATTGTCTAGGAGTTGTACCACTTTTATTCCGATCTAGCAACTATAAATATTTTTACTTGGCCAACGAAGTCGAAAAATCCATGAAAAACACCGTATTTTTCAAATGGCCGCCATTTTGTTTCCTATGGTCCAAAAAACTTGAGATAGGTACAACTCCAAAAGCATCTTATATACTTCGCTGACATCAACTCCGTTTTGATTTCAGACGATCCGGCTAACCTGTGACATACCGCACGTGGAGGTCTACATCGAAATTTTGTTTCGTTCTGACGGCACTTCCGCCTTTGCTCTACGAGATTTCCGGTCGAAAAAATTCCAGTTTGTAGAGGAAATATCAGTAAGCGTTTTGATCAAATTTGGCATTGATATCTATAACCCATCCCGAGAAAAAATTCTCAAAGTACATGGTTTTTTCGGGCCAAAGATAGTAAACCTCCCCTTAACAACATGAAACTAACAAGAGATCAAGTAGACATTTTGCAACTAAGAACTAACGAGTCGGTCTACTGCTTCAGCCTTTGCTCTAACTTAATGTACGAGCAAGTAATCGGTGAGTGTACTGATAACTTTGAGCTAACGTTAGCAACAGGCTGTGTCTCTAAGGTTACAATTAATCCAGTCGAAGGCAGCTCGGCAAATGTACATCCCTTACAGAAGTTCCGGAAGAAGATATTTATCTGTTCCCTGATCCAAACGCAAAAATGAAAAATTCTACGCCATCCGTAATGAGTACTGGGGGCTATTAAGCATAAATTACATACATGGGGCAACTATCTGTATGCTTCGTATATAATGAAACGGATCTCGCTAAACAGGACTGCCCCATCTTGAACTCAGCCTAACTAAATGTAGCAGGAATAAGTGAAGAACCGGTAGCAAACTGAGTTGATAGTAATTCAACTGCTGTTAATAACACCAAAACGGTGTCGATGAGCCTGAACACAGCAGTGAAGCCGCAGATATTACAAAATTGATTCGCATTTTGTGATTACGTATTTGTTTTGGATCGGGACATCTTTTTTCCTATTCGTTGTTTTTTTCAGAGCAGTAGCCTTAACCCATCTTTTATTTTTATTTTTTTATCGGTTACTCACATGGTTCTAACAATAGTGAACATAATAAAATTGCTATACAGATTGAAAACGTGTGACGGAATAGTTATTAATTAGTAACACAACTAAACTGAGGATACCCGTCCGGTGATACAACATAAGAAAGACACCGAATCGAAAACATTGTAAAATGAACACTACCCTGTCCAAACGCTCCACAGTGGAGGGGTATATCTCTTCGGAACAGTCTTGTTCAATAGTCCATTGCGAGATTAAAATTAGTAACCACCAGAATCAACAGTAACACTCAGCTGTGGAGGGGGAGGGGGCAGGGTCAAATGGCTCTGAGCACTGGGACTTAACTTCCGAGGTCATCAGTCCCCCAGAACTTAAAAGGTAGCTTCATATGATTCAAATGGCTCTGAGCACTATGCGACTTAACTTTTGAGGTAATCAGTCGCCTAGAACTTAGAACTAATTAAACCTAACTAACCTAAGGACATCACACATAACCATGCTCGAGGCAGGGTTCGAACCTGCGACCGTAGCGGTCGCGCGGTTCCAGACTGTAGCGCCTAGAATCGCTCGGCCACCCAGGCCAGCGTGCGGTGCAGGGTTTCCTTGAGTACAGTGTTTAAGTAATTAATAAATGTCTGCGAATATCTGGAATAATACTGCAGTTGGTCACGTTGTTCCTGTGAGAAAGTCCGAACTTCAAGCACATCTCTGAGAACGTCCCGAAATAGATAGTACACAGAAAGTTGTAACAACAACGAGATAAATTTTAGCTACCGTGCGACGAGAGGAAATTACGCCTCTAACAGTAATAAACATTATCTAACCGACATATGAAAAAACAGTGAAATAAAACGTTGATAAATATTAATTACTTATATAATATTTTATGATGTAATTGGACATATCGATGTGTATCATACAAAGAAAATGATAATCGTAAATTCCTTTTATGATCTGCGTTTGTTTTCCTTTGTTTTTACCTTTTGTTCGTTGGCTTTTGTAGGTTGCAGACGCAAGACGCATATCAAACTGTTAAGAAATTGTAATTGTTTGTTAATTATTACTTGAGAATAGAGTTCATTATTATTATAAATATGAGTGAATAATTATTTGTAACTTTAATTCCTCTGTGTTAATTATTTCGGCCGGCTGGTGTGGCCGAGCGGTTCTAGGCGCTTCAGTCTGGAACCGCGCGACCGCTACGGTCGCAAGTTTCGAATCCTGCCTCGGGCATGGATGTGGGTGTTGTCCTTAAGTTAGTTAGGTTCAAGTAGTTCTAAGTTGTAGGGGACTGATGACCTCAGATGTTAAGTCCCATAGTGCTCAGAGCCATGTGATCCATTTTTTAATTATTTCCTTCCGCTGCAAGGAGCGCAGCCATTGATGATAGCGATTTGTATCAAAGGTTTGCTTGATGAAAATTAGTCTAAATAGTGCACAATATGAAAGTATAGATTAATAAGCATTTCAAATACTTATCCTGTTGAAAGGAAATTTGCTCTAACAATAGAAAGTCTCTATCAATTGTCTGCCGCCATCTGAACAATTATCTCAGCGGCAAATTCAAATTACGCAACTCTGCAGACATAAATGCCGAAGGTAATAAAAATGTGTAAAAATAAATGTGCACCGGTGGTCCCGAACTCATTATAACGAAAATAATTCGAATCAGATTGGTTCTTTAAAAACAGTGTTCATAGCACGATCCATATAACAAACTTTTCTTGCTTATGGATGGAGCCGAAATTAATTACGCACGAGTTGCGAAGAATATTGTTTCAGGTGACATACGTCAGTGGTGTGCGCGGCTGATATTCGGAGGTTTTAATGATCATTTTGCTAAGACAACTTTCAATCATAATCAATAGTTGTATAGAATCTGTTGTTTGAACTGTGATTTAGTGACACTTACACAACTTACAGACAATACTTCAACACAACGTTAACTTGGAGTTCTTTAGCAACTTGACCAAATCTTTAGCCGGGAGAAAAAATTATTCAGTAATTACTCACTGTAATGTATTAAGATTATCATTTTCATTTACAAATTAGTTAAATACCAAATCGCTGAATAACACAGCGAACGCCACAAAGTCCTTCGATCCAGGTTGTTGCAGGTGCCAATAGCAAAGGTCATGGAATACCTCTTAATATCTTGTCGGATATCCTTCTGCCTGGGATTGTGCAGCATCTCGACGTGCCATGGACTCAAAAAGTCGTTGGAAGTCCCCTGCAGCAATATTGTGCCATGCTGCCTCTATAACAAAATTGCAAATGTGTTTCTGGTTCATTTTGTTGCGCACGAACTGACTCTCGATTATGTACCATAAATGTTCGACAGGGTTCATGTAAGGCTACCTGGATGTCCAAATCATTCGCTCGAAATGTTGATAATGTTCATCGAACCAGTCGCGAACATTTGTGGCTCAGTAATATGACATAGATGTTTGGAACATGAAGTCGATGAATGGATGCAAATGATCTCCAAGGAGCCGAACATAGCCCTTTCCAATCAATGATTGGTTCATTTGGACCAGAGGATTCCGTGTAAACACAGCCCACAGCACAATGGAGCCATCAGATTGCACAGTGCCTTGTTGGCGACTTGGCTTCGTTGGCTATGCGCCACACTCGAACCCTACCATCAGCTCTTACCAACTGAAATCGGGATTCATCTGACCAGGTTAAGGATTTTCATTCGTCTAGGGTCCAACTGACGTGGTCACGACCCCAGGAGAGTTGCTGCAGGCGATGTCGTGTTGTTACCATAGGCACTCGCGTCACTTGTCCGCTGTCACAACCCATTAACCCAAATTTCACCACACTGTCCTAATGCATACGTTCATCGCGCAAGCGGATGGGTTCTTTCATTCTGCGAGGCTTGCTGTGGGTGAGACCACCAAGTTTGTCTTGGGATATGAGGTCCCACTACTTAAAGGTAGCTTCATATGATTCAAATGGCTCTGAGCACTATGCGACTTAACTTCTGAGGTAATCAGTCGCCTAGAACTTAGAACTAATTAAACCTAACTAACCTAACGACATCACACACATCCATGCCCGAGGCAGGATTCGAACCTGCGACCGTAGCTGTCGCTCGGCTCCAGACTGCACCGCCTAGAACCGCACGGCCACTCCGGCCGGCAAAGGTAGCTTCTGTAAGCTCCTGAAGATTGTCAAGTGGATTCAGACGCTGTGTAATGGCAACCTTCGACAGGTCCCACGCAAGCTCAATTGCGTCCATTGTCTGGGGACGTTGTTGGCCAATGCATTCGGTTGACGTTGCATCTTTGAAGATACCCTGACACTCCTGGAATACGGTGTGATCTTGCATTGTCATCGACTAGAATGAAATTGTCTCCGACATCATGTCTGATGAGCCTTACGATCGTTTGTAGGACCTCTTGGAGGTATTGGGGATCAGTCAAATTGCAGTAGATGGGAATCAGAGGGGTCCACCGTCCCATCATTATTGCTGCCCACAACATTACACTTCCACCTGCAACCGGATGGACTTCCTGGAAGTATCGGCGGTCCTTGTGTCATCTAGCGTCTCTGCAAACACTAACGCTTTTAGTGTCCGATTGCAAACCAGTCCTGGTATCGTCAGCAAATGTGAAATTACTCCATTCCGCAATCGTCCAGTGTTGATGGGCAAGAGGCCAGGTCCTTCGACTGCGTCGGTTCCGTTGGTTCAGTGCAAAATTCCTGACTCGTTCTCTGGAATGAAGGCTTCATACAATCTCCTAAGCAATGTTTGGCCTGAGTTACGAATCCCTGTTACCAGGAAGAACTCATTTCCAGTATTTCTGGCGACTGATGTTGGACGCCTGCGAGCCGACAGATGGAGGAAAAGATCCTGCACTGGTGTTCTCATACGAGGACGACCACTGTGGGGGGTCAATCGTTCACATTTCCCATCTTTCTGTACTCTCACAACACCACTGACACACCACTTTGAGTGACGCCCGCGAATAGTGCATGGGAAGAATTGTTGTCGGCAAGCCTCTGTATTGGCTCTGATTTCCCGTATTTTCTCCTCGTGGTCAATACGCGACAATTTTTTTTTTTTTGGGGGGGGGGGGGGGGGAGGGGGCGAAGTAATATGTTGTCAGACTCCTCCTGAAAAGTGCTGTCCCGAAATTTCAATAGTTGTCTTCCTCACTTGTAATTCAGGCCTTCAGCCACAAATTGCAACTGATTGGCAACATCTTGCTGTTATAACCTACTGAAAGTAAAGCACTATCCTGACTCTATCAAAGTGTTGCATACCTCTACGTGGTATATTACTGCAGTACTGGACACAAAATGAACGAAGCTATCGTTGATAATGAACTGCTTGCGGTGTGCCGCTGTGGCAGTGATGATTACGTACTGGGAAACAGCCACAATGCATGCCAGTAATAAACACTGCTTTCTTTTATCTATATTGGTTGTATTGGTTCCTCCTGCCTTGCGATGTTTAAACACCAGATTCTGAAGACGCAGTGCTGTCTATCACTTCACTCTCGCTTGAATTATCCCATCATTGTACTGGCTACCACATGTTAGGTGGATTTGGTAAGTGGATTGATCGGCGTTTAAATTATGCCTAGTGTGAGTTGGTATCCTGTTAGGTGAGCATAATTCTTGGCTGCCTGTCTTACTGCTTACGCAGCTGCAGGGACTTTTCTCTGGTCGATCCTTAGAGCACTGTCTGTGGATCACTTCCTTCTTTATTTGGTCTCATTGTGTCAATAGTTCAAAAATAATATTTCGTTAAAATTATTCCTATTGCTTGTGGCCTTCAGCCGACAAATAATTTGAATTATTCTTAATAAGGCCTTCAGCTGTCAGTGTAGATGGTGTTACAGTCAATTTTTTTTAGAATGATTGTTTTAAAAAGTGATTTTGGTAGTTCAATGTGTAATTTCTTCCTCATTTGTAATTCAGGCCTTCAGCCGTTAATTGATTTGAAGTATTGCTCGTGGCTTTCAGCCAACAAATAATTTGGATTCTTTCTTAATAAGGCCTTCAGCCTTCAGTGTCGCTTGTGTTACAATCAATTTTTTTGGAATGATTGTTTCAAAAAATAATTTTGGTAGTTCAACATGTAGTTGTCTTCCTCACTTGTAATTCAGGCCTTTAGCCACAAATTGTTCTGAAGTATTGCTTGTGGCCTTCAGCCTACAAATAATTTTGAATTCTTTCGTCGTCATTGTAGCTTGTGCTATTGTCAGTTTTTTTTTAAATGATTGTTCTTAAAAATTATTTCCTTAAATAAAGTGTACGTATTTACTGTGCAACCAACGGTAACTGATTAGGCCCTGTCCACAACTTTTCCTGTCTTCGCTATGTTCCACGTCTCAGTGGTAGCAGAGCGTGGTTACGATTGTAATATTGCTATTACAGTTACCATTGGTTCAAATTGTAGCTCTGTCAGTGTTACACGATATTTGTCTTTGCTATTTGGTTGTTTGAGGTGACTAATTCTAATGACGTCAGGCAGTGCCCCGGGATCGGCCTGTTGAGGAAGGACCACCTCATTTACGAGCTGGCGATAAGGCGCCAGCCTATTGAATTAGCCGCCCGGCTGCGTGGTACCGTTCTTCAGCCAGTTGACATCAAGCCGGATGTTGTGGGTGAGACAGAAGCAGCCATTGAGTTATTGTGTAAGGCTGTTACCTGCCTTGTGGATACCATTAGCTATTTGAAGGCACTCGACCTAGTGGCAGTCAGTTAGACAGGGTGCGGGAACAGTTAGTACATTTAACCAACCGGACAACGGATTTAAGAACATTAACGTCAGAGGATCGTTATAAGGAATAAACCGCTGAATTGGGGTCCTTTATTAATGAATTGCAGTTTAAGGTTACATGTTTAGAGCTTGATGAAAAGAGAACAGGGGAGCCGGACTTGCGGTCTTTAGGGGGGCGCGCCAGCCAGCCCGGGAATGATGCACTTACGTCTCCCGAGAGATTAGATGCAGCGTTTGCTAAATTGCCTAAGCCTCTGGTGCACGTCTTTCGGGGCATCACAGAAGTAGTGATAGACAGACTCGAGCAAATTGAAACGTCATTCCGGTTGTTGGTTCGCCTTGTTCAACACGCTGATGCCTCTGGCGTTTCGCATCAAGTAGTTTTGTCGCTATTGTATCCGTTAGCTTGAGGGGAATTGAGCACCCTAGTATCCAGAGCCATGGCAGAGGGGTTTTCCTTGCGGCGGTTGAGGGAGTTTGTAATTAACGAAAGAAGGACCGTGGGAGTTTGCAAACAGCTCGAGTGTCGCTGTTTTTGGGAGATGCTCAAGATAAGGAGGAGTTACATCAATATGTGGACAGAGTCAAGAAGACCTGCTTGGCCTTGTTAGTCGACTTGCCAGAACGGTAGTTATTTTCTATTGTCCTGAGAGGAATGCGAGCGGCGGATAGGTCGCACTTTGTTTTCGTGATCGTCCCTCCACCTGGGAAGAACTTCGCGCCGCCATTGTAGCGATATCTGCATTACCTCTCGCGGACGATCCATGCCGTGAAGTTAAGTTTCAGCCCGCGGGCGTTATCAAGGAGAACAAATGGCTCTGAGCACTATGGGACTCAACTGCCGAGGTCATTAGTCCCCTAGAACTTAGAACTAGTTAAACCTAACTAACCTAAGGACATCACAAACATCCAAGCCCGAGGCAGGATTCGAACCTGCGACCGTAGCGGTCTTGCGGTTCCAGACTGCAGCGCCTTTAACCGCACGACCACTTCGGCCGGCTATCAAGGAGAACCTCGGATTATCTACATCGGCTGAGTCTGCTAAAAGGGAACCGCGGCGTTGCTTCAGGTGCGGTCCGATAGGGCATTTAGCTCGTACTTGCGTTCAACTGTGCGCACCCAGAGACAATAAACGTCGCTGGGTTGGGCAGCGACCTCGGGATCAAGCCCTTGAACCTATGTGTGCCCGCGTCGCTGCTCAGTCATCACCTTTCCTGCCTTATATTTGTTCTTTTCTCAGGTCGATCCTTGGAGCACTGTCTGTGGATCACTTCTTTCTTTATTTGGTGTGATTGTGTCAATTGTTTAAAAATAATGTTTTGTTTAAATTATTCATAGTGCTTGTGGCCTTCAGCCGACAATAGTTTGAGTTATTCTTAATAAGGCCTTCAGCCGTCAGTGTAGCTTGTGTTACACTTAATTTTATTTGGAATGATTGTTTTAAAAAATGGTTTTGGTAGTTCAACGTGTAATTGTCTTCCTCATTTGTAATTCAGGAATCCAGCCGTTAATTGTTCTGAAGTATTGCTTGTGGCCTTCAGCCGACAAATAATTTTGAATTCTTTCGTAATAAGGACTTCAGTCGTCAGTGTAGCTTGTGTTACAGGCAGTTTTTTTAAAAAAGATTATTTTTTTAAAAATATTTCCTTAAATAAAATGTATGTGTTTACTGTGCAACCAACGGTAACTGATTAGGCCCCGTCCACACCTTTTCCAGCCTTCCCTAAGTTCCACGTCTCAACCGCCCTTTATATGGGCTGTAACTGGATAATGTGTGAAGTGTCTGGGTCAATGAGACCTCTAGTGTCGTAAACAACATTTTACGATAGTGTTGCTTATAGTATTCGAAACTTTTATTGAGCAAAGTAACAGAAAACTAGTGAACGAGTTCATTTTATCTAAAGTATATAACACAGTATCAATTTTGCCTGTACCGCATTCCAACAGCCAAAAGTCTAATATCAGCGGTTACATATTTCGTATCAAATGGAGATATTGTCAAAGTAAGATGGGATCGGAGTGACAGACAGTGACACAAAATGCAAAGCATTACCAGTAAATAATGTCTGAAGAGATCAGAATTCAGTCCTACCAACCTGACAAGTCTACTTATAAAAGCAGTTCAGCCAGAAAGCCAAGTCAATGTTGACAAATAAATTCAAAGCTCAACTGTCTCAGAACCGCCTTAATTGAGAACAGCTACGAAAATCAGGGAGACGAAATGTTCAACGCAAAGAAGTGGTACTACCAAATTAAGACAAGGTCAAGTCCTGACTGAATGTAAGGTAAATACCCTCAGGTCAGCTGGCCTGACGTATGGAAGAACACTTGAGAAGGAGATGGTTCATTTTTCCCTTTCTTCGATACTGATTAGAGGGGTCTTTTGCAATACCAGTACATACGGAAAATCTGTCGCTGTTATCATTTATCGATATTCTGCAGGAGGGGGTCACGCAACAGTAGAGGTTTCTCCACGTTTTATTTCATAGGCACAGAGAAAGTGTAGACCACTGTATGTGTGATGGTCACAGCTAACTGTAATGAAACGACGAAGGCTAAGATCTCATTTCTTAGACTGACGTATTCAAGGAGAAACATAACGGAAAACACATGTGATTCGACTATATGGTGACGGCTAAATTTATTCAAGCTATATGAACAGCTCTAGAATAGTCAAAACGATAAACGATACCAGTGTCTGTCTGGGAGTCGGGGAATGACTTCGATTGACAACAAGCTCTGTGACAATATCGTTAATTTATTACATGAATTTTGCAATTTTGAAATAACCTCAGCTCTTACTCCGTTCGAAATTCACACACAACCAGTTCGTGTACTCATTATATTTCCTTTCCTTTGTTTGTAGTTATTCCCCTCAGTCACAGTATGTAGAATTAAAGTAGTTTAGGCCTACGAAACTATACGGAAACAAAGGATGTCGTCGCGGGCAGTGTCTGACTGATGGTGACAACACGTTTGCCACTGGTGAACGACTAACGTAAATCAGCAGCGGGTGTGTGTGTCGGGGGGGGGGGGGGGGGGGAGGGGGGGGGCGGGGGGGGGAGGAGGAGTCTCTGTCTGTCACGGCGCACCACATCTAAAAAAAGGGCTGGAAACACCATGGTCGCAATGCTACGTGACCGTCAGTGACGTCGACTTCTGTCGACGATACGGGTTAGCTTCCTAACATACAGTCGATATATGCCTCTTCATCACCCGAGTCATTAGAGGTGAATGCTAAGACGGAAAAGAGATTTCAAGGGAGGCAATAGTTATTCGGTTGTGCTCGGTTTTAGAAATAAACCTGGAATAACAATTTGCACGTGACTATCTTTTGATTTCAGCTGTGTTTTTTACCGCGTCTCTCAGTGACATTACAAAGTTGTAATACTATTGACTACAGCCTAGACCTGCTAAAAGAGCATTCCTGGCCTTCATTTGAGCAAGGCATTTCTGAGAATGTACGTTTGGAACACAGCGTGGTATGGTAGTGAACGTGGATCGTGGGAAAACCGGAACAGAAAAAAATCGACTCATTTGAGGTGCGGTGCTGCAGAAAAATGTTGAAATTTACGTGGACTGATGAGGCAAAGAATGAGGTGCTTCTCCGCAGAATTGGCAACGAAAGGACTACATGGGAGGCACTGAGAAGAAGAAAGGACAGGATGATTAGAACACATCCACAAAAAAATTTATCACACAGTTTGCAAATGCTAATCTGAGATGATCAGGTTAGCACAGGAGAGGAATTCGTGGCAAGCCGCATGAAGCCATTCAGAAGTCATATAACTTAAACAAGAAAAAAAACCTATAGCGTATGGTTGCTGTACGTGTTGTTGATAAGTGTGAGGAACTGAATGGTACAATTCTTAAAGGAGAAGATGGCTATAACCCACTTAAAGACGGTCCGACGACGAAATTTCAAATTTTAAAGTTGGATGAGCAATTTAAATTCGTTGGAGAAGCCTGTGTACCTTTTCTCGTTTGGATTTTTGGAAATAAAACTCTAGTATCAGTGCATATGGATGACATTGTATTAAACAGTTGGCGAAGCATTGACGTCAGGGGATATTTCCAAGGAAACCACACCAAGCATTGTCGAAAACCTGTAAAAGGAATCAAGCTGCGAGTGTTAGGCAGAGTTTCAGAGGAAGTCGTCTGCGTGAGACATGTTGCAGCACAAGGCGCTTGTGTTCCCAGATTGTGGCGATGCCGCCGCCGCCGTGTACAAATCGCAGGAAGCGCAAAAGCTAGAGGAGGTGGCGGCGACGAAACGGTTTGTGAAGGAGGACGAGATACGCCGTGGTGTCTTAACCAGGCATGGCCTGTCCAGAAGTGAGATGAACTCTTGTTCATTTAATCTCCTGTTTCAGGTTCTTATGTATGTCATCTGGTGTCTGCGTGCAACGGTGGTACCGCCGACGCTGACATAGTGGATCTAAAGCTGCGAACGAGGAGGAGGTATGACTTGATGTCTTAACCGGGCATGTCGAGTCCAGGACTGTGATAAACTGTGGCTCATTTAATCTCCTTCTGCACACGACGACGGCGCCGAAGCTGGAGCGCATGCTTGCTAGCCTTTGAATGAAGTCACACAGTAGCGGCAGATGGAACCGCGTAGCACGTAGCAACGTGGAATATCGGCGGACGCAGACGGCGTCGCGCCTGGAATGAAGTTGACGTGGCTGTGATACTAAAGCGAATGTATTAATATTAAATGTGTGTTCGATAAAGTGTAATAAAGCTGAAATATGAAACTGAACTTGTTCTTCGATTACTACAGACGTCTGGCTCATGATTTTCACAAGTCAATCAAAAGTATGTGGTAGGCTCATAATTCACTAGATAGGCATAAGTGTCAAGTCAAAGTATTTCCACTAAGCCAGTAATTTCATCCTATAAAAAAGTGATAACAGGCGTTGGTGAGAATTAACGTGAGAAATAACCCCCATGCCCTTCTGTAAATCACGATTTCAGTTTTTGTGCCTTTCTCAGGTAAACGCTCCTTATGAAGAGCGTCAGATCATCATTTGATCATTTGTGTCGGACGTAATCCATCTTTTGTATGGACATCTCATGTATGTCCACGATTAACAACAGTCGACTAAGCGACTAGTCTCAGAATGGCACAATAACTGAAATCGCGTTGGGAACTTATGTTAATAACGGGATTGTGTACACAATCGAACAGAGTAATGACAACGATTTCTTACATTATACAAATCTAAATCCTGCTTAAAAGACCTTGCTTCTGTTTATATGTGAACCGCTTACTGCGAAAAGGCAATATGGCAAGGTCCTATGTAAAATAGCTAAGCGGGTCAAGGCTTCCATCCGACCACTCGTTGATCAGTCTGCTTTGGCAACAGAACATAGAAAATGGAAGGCCGAAGTTTTAAACTCCACGTTTAAGAAACCGTTAACGCGGGAAAATCGTACGAACGTACCTTCGTTTGACCATCGCACAGAGTCCCGTATGGATGACAAAGTAATAAGCATCCCTGGCGTAGAGAAACAACTGAAAGAGTTGAAAAATAAGTCGCCAAGTCCGAATGTAATTCCAGTTCGGTGTACGTCATTAGCCCCTTACTTGTTTCGCATTTATCGCGAATCTCTCCACCAGGCCAAAGTGCCAAGCGACTGAAAAAAAGCGCAGGTGACTCCTGTGTATAAGAAGGGTAGAAAAACTGACCCGCAAAATTACAGACCAATGTCCGTAACATCGGGTTGCTGCTGAATTTGGAGCATAAGTTCGAATACAGTAAATTTCCTAGAGACCGAAAAGCTCGTGTCCACCAATCGGCACGAATTTACGAAGTATCGCTCGTGCGAAACCCGGCTTGCTCTTTTCTCGCATGATATACCGCGAACTGTGGGTAAAGGGCAATAGACAGATTTCATATTTCTAGATTTCTGAAAATCTTTTGACACGGTACTCCACTGCACACTGTTAACGAAGGTACGAGCATACGGAATAGGCTTCCAGATATGTGAGTGACTCGGAGAGTTCTTTATTAATAGCACACAGTATGTTGTCCTCGAGGGCGAGTGTTCATCGGAGGCAGGGGTAACATCAGGAACGACCCAGGGAAGTGTGATCGGACAGTTGCTTCTTTCTGTACACATAAATGGTCTAGCGGACAGGATGGGCAGCAATCTGCCGTTGTTCGCTGATGACGCTGTGGTGTACACGAAGGCTTCGCAGATCGAGGACTCTAGGAAGATACAAGATTGTTGTTGTTGTGGTCTTCAGTCCTGAGACTGGTTTGATGCAGCTCTCCATGCTACTCTACCCTGTGCAAGCTTCTTCATCTCCCAGTACCTACTACAACCTACATCCTTCTGAATCTGTTTAGTCTATTCATCTCTTGGTCTCCCCCTACGATTTTTGCCCTCCACGCTGCCCTTCAATACTAAATTGGTGATCCCTTGATGTCTCAGAACATGCCCTACCAACCGTTCCCTTCTTCTGGTCAAGTTGTGCCACAAACTTCTCTTCTCCCCAATCCTATTCAATACTTCCTCATTAGTTATGTGATCTACCCTTCTAATCTTCAGCATTCTTCTGTAGCACCACATTTCGAAAGCTTCCATTCTCTTTTTGTCCAAACTATTTACCGTCCATGTTTCACTTCCATACATGGCTACACTCCATACAAATACTTTCAGAAATGACTTCCTGACACTTAAATCTATACTCGATGTTAACAAATTTCTCTTCTTCAGAAACGCTTTCCTTGCCATTGCCAGTCTACATTTGATATCCTCTCTACTTCGACCATCATCAGTTATTTTACTCCCCAAATAGCAAAACTCCTTTACTACTTTAAGTGTCTCATTTCCTAATCTAATACCCTCAACATCACCCGACTTAATTCGACTACATTCCATTATCCTCGTTTTGCTTTTGTTGATGTTGATCTTATATCCTCCCTTCAAGACACCATCCATTCCGTTCAACTGCTCTTCCAAGTCCTTTGCTGTCTCTGACAGAATTACAATGTCATCGGCGAACCTCAAAGTTTTTATTTCTTCTCCATGAATTTTAATACCTACTCCGAATTTTTCTTTTGTTTCCTTTACTGCTTGCTCAATATACAGATTGAACAACATCGGGGAGAGGCTACAACCCTGTCTTACTCCCTTCCCAACCACTGCTTCCCTTTCATGTCCCTCGACTCTTATAACTGCCATCTGGTTTCTGTACAAATTGTAAATAGCCTTTCGCTCCCTGTATTTTACCCCTGCCACCTTTAGAATTTGAAAGAGAGTATTCCAGTCAACATTACAAGATACAAGATGACCTAGATAAAATTTCTAGTTAGTGTGATGAATGGCAGCTGGCTGTTCATGTAGAAAAATGTAAGTTAATGCTGATGAGTAGGAAAAACAAACCCACGATGTTCGCATACAGCAGTAGTTGTGTCCTGTTTGGCACAGTCATGTCGTTTAAATGTCAGGGCGTAACGTTGCGGAGCGATATGAGATGGGACGAGCATGTGAGGATTATGGTAGGGAAGGCAAATGGTCGCCTTCGGTTTGTTGGGAGAATTTTAGGAAAGTGTGGTTTATCTCTAGAGGGGACCGCATATAGGATCCCAGTATGACCTATTCTTGAGTGTGGGATCCGCTCCAGCTAAATAAAAAGATTCTACTGTAGGCTCTAACTACTAATAGGCAAGTGGTTAGCAAAGGAAAGATTTTGTTGCAGAGCAAGCAATGTATTTACCAGATTTTAACTCAATCATGTGATACCCAGATCCAAAAATTAGATAATCGTCCGTGACATCCAGTTCCAAAAATTATACAGGGTGTTTCAAAAATGACCGGTATATTTGAAACGGCAATAAAAACTAAACGAACAGCGATAGAAATACTCCGTTTGTTGCAATATGCTTGGGACAACAGTACATTTTCAGGCAGAGAAACTTTTGAAATTATAGTAGTTACAATTTTCAACAACAGCTGCGCGTTACCCTCTGTGGTTGCCATACGCGGTCGCCCTACGTTTCCAGCACGTTCATCCGTCACGTTCCCAGTCCGTTGAAATTTCTCAAACAGATCATTTATTGTATCGCTTTTCGGTCCTTTGGTTACATTAAATCTCCGTTGAAAACTTTGTTTTGTTGCAACAACACTGTGTTCTAGGCGGTGGAATTCCAACACCAGAAAAATCCTCTGTTCTAAGGAATAAACCATGTTGTCCACAGCACACTTGCATGTTGTGAACAGCACACGCTTACAGCAGAAAGACGACGTACAGAATGGCGCACCCACAGACTGCGTTGTCTTCTATATCTTTCACATCACATGCAGCGCCATCTGTTGTTGAAAATTGTAACTACTGTAATTTCGAAAGTTTGTCCACCTGAAAATGTACTGTTGTCCCAAGCATATTGCAACAAACGGTGTAATTCTATCGCTGCTCGTTTAGTTTTTATTGCCGTTTCAAATATACCGGTCATTTTTGAAACACACTGTATAACCGTCAATAATTCCATTACCCACATTTTACAATCCATGTCCAACCAATATTAAATCTCCATGACAGACACACGTTCAGACCCTCTGCTCGCGCTAACAATGCTTGTAATCTCCATTACTGCTAGCTATTAGCCGACATTTGTGACCGAGCGGTTCTAGGCACTTCAGTCCGGAACCGCGCTGCTGCTACGATCGCAGGTACGAATCCTGCCTCGGGCATGGATGTGTGTGACGTTCTTAGGTTATTTAGGTTTAAGTAGTTCCAAGTTCTAGGGGACTGATGACCTCAGATGTTAAGTGCCATAGTAGTTAGAGCCATTTTTTTTGCTAACCATTAACTTCTAACTGCGAGTCCGACCAGTCACCGAGTCTCCTACAGAGGGTGCACAGCGCTGTCAGTGATATAAATGCAGTCTAAAGCGCTGCCAACATACAAACGTATAAACAGGCTACTTACAGCATTTGCAGACAGGCATCCCCTTGAGAACCTTTCCCGTTCCACAAGCCTACTGTACTGCTTGTCCTGGGTGGACTTGGGTTTAAAAAAATGTAAACTAAATATTAAGATAAATTTTATAAATAATCGACAAGTACGTCAAAGAAGAAGAGATAGAAGTACAATGGACATGTTATTCCATGGACTCTTGCGCTTATATGCATGAACTATCATTCCTTTGTCTTTCACTTATCTTTTCTGCTTGGATTCGGACCTAAGAGAACGTTCTTGTGTAAAGCTCACCTTGCTGTACCAGCTGATAATGTAAGTTGTACTTAAAACCCGAAAAATATAATGGTTATTTTGTCAAAACAATTTGTGTATGTGGTCAATCAAATGGTAGTCTGATACCTTTATTGTCTTAAGTACATATGGGTCTTAACAAAGAATTTTCATTGTTATGTGCTATCTTAGAAAAATCTTTAACATATTTCTTTTAGCTCATCTACGAGACGTGCCGTCGGTTACGACAATTAATCTTATTTCAGATCCCACGAGTCCGGAGGCAGCTACTAATAATTTAACAATTTTACTTACAGATTTTCTTTATATAACGAGATAACATCCCAGGCAGAAAAGGTCTGGTCACAGGATTCCAGTTCCATTACAGGATTTAATTTGTAGATGCTACTCTTGTTATCTTATATTGAGCAATCGAGACGAAACCACGATGTTAAGTTACGCGTTGCAGTAGTGTACACCGAACAAACTTG
The DNA here is from genome assembly GCF_021461395.2 of Schistocerca americana. Taxonomy (NCBI): domain Eukaryota; kingdom Metazoa; phylum Arthropoda; class Insecta; order Orthoptera; family Acrididae; genus Schistocerca; species Schistocerca americana. The sequence goes on along the minus strand of NC_060122.1, from coordinate 181,170,397 downwards.
GCAAATATTCTCTGGTGCAATAAGGACACGACATCTCACGAGCCTGGAATAATATCTGTAGTGTTGGGTAAATAAGAAAAGGACAATTAATTATCGATGATTACGTAACTACCCTGAGAACTGAGCCAGTTTACTGAGTGCTTATACACGTCGGGCTAAATTAAACAACATATTACACTGTTAATAATATTCCTACATTAGTTATTTCTCCTTTATGCTGAGCCATTGCATTAATGTGTGTTTATTTTTTATATGTCACGGCTCATATTCATTCTATTACATTACGCTGATAGCAAAGAAAAAGAGTAACAAATAATTTTTATTTTATTACATTACACTACTAACAGTCGAAAGAGAGCACTGTAGCCTGATGTAGATGCTACGATTATCATCTGATGTTGGCTCTGCATATGCAAATTTTTAAAGTGCTCAACAAAGCTGGGCAACTGGCACTGGGGCTGTTGAAATAGGACCCTCTGCCGATTTGTTTGCATGTGTGTAAATTTTGGATTTCTCCACCCCTCCCCCTCCCCCACCCCCTCCCCCTCCCACCCGCCACCGACACACGTGAGGGTAAGGGCGCGAAACAGGAGGAATGAAAAGCGTAAGCACTCAATGCTCTTTCTATCGGGTGTCAGAAGTGTCAAAAGTTGTCGAGATCGTCGTACCGTTGCACACCGCACAGCAAACTGACGTTTTTGGCAGCGGAATGCGTGGGTATCAACACCGCTATAGAAGATGTGGTTTCATTGGCGTACTTTATGACAGCCCCTGAGGTCTTTTCGTATAGAATCTGAGCGGCTGTGTCTGAAATGTTTTCCTCTGCCACCCACAGTAAAGCCCTCCCCCCCCCCCCCCACCCCATTTCAACACTTGGCGTCGTGATTCTGACCTCTGTCGCGGAGGCGTCAGAAGATGGCGAAGACGTGGGTAACAGGGGTGCGTGATGACGTTATTATCGTGTGACACATCTACGAAGGGATTGGTCAGAATTGTGATGAAATTTAATGACAATGTGACTCACCTTCTACGTCCTTGGGGGACCATGTCCACACCCACCTACGGTCTGCCTTTCCTCACCAAGATGCCACCTACCAGCAGCACAATGCAATGTATCACACAGCTCGAAGAGCACCAGGTTAAGTTTGACGTACGTCCCTGACCACCAAACTCCTCAGATTGAAAGCCAATCGAGACTCTGTGGGATGACCTTGACCGGGCTCTTCGCGCCATGGATTGTCAGCCGAGGAACCTAGCGCATCTGGCCAAAGCACTGGAGATGGCATGGCTTCACATCCCTATCGGTGCCCTCCAGGCACTTTTTGACTTTCTTCTTGCACGTCTCGAAGCTGTCTACGCTGCAAAATGGTGTTATTCAGGGTTTTGACACATTGATGTGACTGGACAGTGTATAGTTCGGGATCTCGCTTTTGTGATCAGCCAGCGTGCATTCACTCTTGCAATGGTGTGTAAATGTCAGTTCTGGTCGCTGCTAATAAAAGATCTTAAATATATCCAGTAAAACCACAAGCACGTTCCACTGCCCCCACTCTCATGCGTACTGCTGCTTCAGTGGTAGTGCATAGAGAAGTTGTAATGGTAGCTGTGTAGGAATTGAAATATTTAATCGATGGTGTAAGAGTCTTCCTTGATTCACAATTAAGTTTGGGTAAGTTAATGGCATTTGGGTTGAGTTCTGGTGCATAATCGCGGAAGTTAGTTTAGTGCTAATTATATTTTATGGATTTTTTACTTTTGTGAGGCAAAATGAGTCGTTGATTCTCGGTGTCACTTGTAATGGTCTTTTGTTTCAGTCTTATCTGTATTTTTTCAGACTTCCCCTTTTGTACTAGTTGACAATTTGTTCTGCTTGTCTTCCTGTTATGCTGCAGACCTTTGGTTACCTCCCTTTGGGTTTAAGGGGAAGGGGGGGGGGGGTGGTTGGAGGTTTGAGATCGAGACACGCCAGCTCGTCTCTGCAGTCGATATCAGGGATCAAGATACGAACAAGGAAGCAGACAGGTGGTCCGCTGAAGCACCTCGGGTAGCGGCCGGCCTATGTATTGAAGTTGTGGCCGCGAGTGCTAGTCACGGAGGGCAGTCCTGAACTGCGCGTACCGAGTGCAGGCGGTTTATTTGTCTGTCACTCTTCAGTGTCATGCGCAGAGGCCGAGGGACCGACAGATTTTGTGGTGCAACAGGTACCGGGGACAGGCTGTATATTGTCCATTCCAGGCATCAGGGACAGGCTGTATATTATCCCTTCCTTTCTGTGGTTATTAATTATTATTAAGGCAAACCCAAGAAAGGGGTTATATATATATATATATATATATATATATATATATATATATATATATATATATATATATATATTTGTAGGTGCCAAAGATAAATATTAAATTGTGTTTCAAATGAGCGCCAGACTCCCTACAAATTATTTCAAATGCTTTCGGCGAAATGTAATGCAGGCTAAGTTCACTGACCTAGAATCTTTGAATATATGCATTTTTTGACGGAATAAAATTAGTGAAGCTTTGCACTTTAGTTAACTGAATAACTTGAAATGATTCTTTCTGCTCCGTCTGTGGTGATATGTTACACAAAAAAATTAACTTAAATACGCCGCGTAATGGCGGTCAATTGTTGCCAGTCAAAGATCACCGCTGCTCGCTTCTCAGAGACTGAAAAAATGCTAAATAACTTCTTGCTATTATTAATTCAGGAACAATTGTTTGCATGGGTTCTTTAAGTAACACAGTGCACCCACTTTTTGTAAATATATTTCCACTAAGCACAGAATACACACTTGAATTCTTCGCTACGTACGAGAACAAATAGAACAAAAGCTACCGCTTTACAATAGCAAGCGTACCTTACATACAACAGAAGAAATGATCTCACTGGAAGTGATTTTAAATATCATTTTTCTCTTACATATAGTGACAAAGACAATAATGCTAGTTTCGAGAAAGTTATGCACTACGAACTCATCTAATATAAATAATGCCTTTGCAATCGATATAGTCTTGAAACTAATTTAATGGATTTTCATAATTAATTTGTGGTTTATGTCCATACAATATTATTGAGAGTCCTTTTATTATTTATTTCAAATACATTGGCTTGAATATTTCAAAAGGGACACTATAGTTGTCGACCTGTCGTTTCCGCAATGCCGTGTGGCGAATACTGTGCCCTGATGGACATTGTGCACTGACTAGCAATTTGTGTAAGCTGTCGGCTTGCAACTTTCTCTGAAATATGACGCCCAGAGGATATTAACATGGGATTGGTTCAGCTGAGGCTGCTACAAGTCACTCATCTGTCTGGGCGACCTTGTTCTGCCAGTCATAATGCTTCGTACTGTTGTGTTTTTTCTTTTCTTCGGAGGGGGGTTGGGGTTTAATGTCTTCTGTGTGAGGGATCTGTGCTCATGGTGCCTGTTAGTGTGTTGTTAGACTGCGTGTCATTTCGTTGGTCTCTCGTTGGGGGTTGGGGGCTTTATGCTGTGTCAGATTTCGTTCTCGTTCCCTGCAGTTCGTTTACATTATGTTAAGTTTGAGTCATCATGGATGTATATCTGTGAACATGTACTTAACAACTGCAAAGATTTACTGTGATTTATTAAGATGTAAAGATTTCCATGTGTCTCGAGTTAACTCGTGTTTTCATGCCATGTGTGTTCTTGTGAGGAGTTTTCTGTGAATACATTAAGTTTAGCGCGCCAGTTGTGCAAAAGTTTGCAAACGTTGCGAAGTGTCGCAAGTGAACTGAAGTACACGCCATCTTTGTTCTTGTGTAAAGTTCTGCTTGAATAAATGTCTTAAAGCGTCTACTGAAATATTTGTCTGCATATTGTGACTTTTAACAATAGCCTTTAGGACTCGCTTATTTTTCCTGAATCATTGGCCTCTGATATTAAGTGTATGCTTGAGTTTATTGTTTGGTGTCTTAATTAGATATGCATGAGGGATTACAATGATAAGTTTTGATGAGTTATAAGATTAAAGATTCCTTACGTTACAGCCAAATGTCGTAAATATATTTCGAGATCTAACAACTGCGGTCAGCCAGCATGAATTCGCTCTCTCAGTTATGTACAAAGCACAGTTTTGGTGTCGGTTGATAAATTACAACGCTAAATTGATCCAAGAAAACCATACACACATTGCTCTCACCCACTTCCATGCTTCCTCCTGTTACATATACAGTATTGTCTAGTGTTTTAAGTGTTAGCTGTATGGCAGAAAATTCAGAGTCGGCACTACCCACAAGCTTGAAAATGGCTGACTGGATTGAAAGACCCTTAGAGCAGATTAATATGATTAAATGAATTCATTTGTAAGGTAATTCAGAAACTGTACAGGAAGCGTGGTAACGAAGCTGGGCTAAGCAGAGAGACTGATTTCTCACGAGCACTTTGTTCAAAGCCTTGCACATTGAGTGTGCGAACATTTGACATGGATTGACAACTATTCAAAACGCAGCTGCAGTTGTCTACTATGTGAGGCATCGAAGTTTGGGCCATGTACTGTAGTGCCTGCGGCACTAAGAGAAAGAAACGTTAATATTAGAATAAGTAATATGCCGCCCAGGAATCACCTCGCAATGATGTAGGATTTGCCAGCTTAATACAAGGGAATAGTGAGTCGTATATAACATATCAACATATCCATCTCTCTTTAACGAGTAAAGGACTCGCGATTGGCCGTGAATTTATTTAAGGAATGAGACACGTATTTTCCTGAAGTGAAAACCACGGAAATATTTTATCACCATGACCCTCCATCCTTCCGAATTTTACGCCAGTGTCATGACCTTGCAATGCCTCAATGGGTTATAGCTAAAGTGGATCGGCCTTATGTTTGTACATACAATGGCTCTGAGCACTATGGGACTTAACTACTGTAGTCATCAGTCCCCTAGAACTTGGGACTAGTTAAACCTAACTAACCTAAGGACATCACACACATCCATGCCCAGGGGAGGATTCGAACCTGCGACCGTAGCGGCCGCTCGGATCCAGACTGTAGCGCCTAGAACAACTCGGCCACCCCGGCCGGCGTTTGTACATACTTGGAACAAGTTAGCTTAATAACGTAAAAAATAGTAACATACAGTTTAATCTCTCCGCATTTCTCGCTGCCTGCAACCACGCACACTTGGGAAAGATCTGAGGATACGACCACGCTGATGCGCCACCCACTACATCTTCAAGTCTTCCGTTCTGTTCCTGCGAACTACTGGGTCAGCTCTCCGGCAGGATGAGTGAAGTGCTGAACAGAGTAAGACAGTGAAAGACTAGTATTATGCATCTTTGAACTTCACTGCACAACTTTTCTGCAGAAGTATTGCTATGGTAACCTCTGTTATAAAGCAATACTGCCTTATTAGGTTTTACTTCTTTTACCAAACGACACTCTGAGTTACTTAACTAACTTTTAATTCTACAGCATGTGTTGTTTAAGGTGTCGACTTTGTTGTTTGTTTTTTAATGTATTTATTCAAGTTATCTCTTTCAGCTTTTTTTCTGATGTGCACAACAGATTGGTAAATGAACCCACTTGTCTCTGTTAGGACACTAATTTCGTTGTAAGTATTTCCTTGGAACGAAACCGATTGGTACTTGTAGTTAATATTATAATTGCCCTTGTCTGTTGTTGAGGCCTGTGTCCAACTTTACTGCGTTTGATCCTCAGAAAATAATTTCAGAGCTAGCCACTGAGCATAAGGAGGAATGGTATGGAACCACAAGACATTGGCTGTTACACAGTCGTGACAGAATCCACATTCCCTTTGCTATAATTTTCGTTTGTTTGTTCCGTGTCATCTGTCAGTCATTTTTCATCCTTGAATGTTTTGTGTTTGTTACATAGTCTATAGATTTATCACTTAGGTTTAATATGTCAGAATTTTTTTCTCTTTCTAAAATGAATTTCAGTACAGAGAGAGGAGTGCAACAGGGTAGTGCAGATTCACAATTGCGTTTTATTGTGCTTACATATGTGATTATAAAGGAAATCAATTACATAGGAGAATGTGATCTCATTGTTCTTGTCCTTGTTGATGGTGTAGCTATTTGAGGAGGAACAGAACTAGAGTTACAGGAATGATTACACGAACGCAGCTCCAAGTTTAAAGGGTACAATGTGACAGTAAGCAAGAGCAAAACTGTAGGAATGATTATGGGAGTGACATCTGCCCAGGGCAATCTGATGTTAGATGGAGAAAAAATTGAACGTATGAAACCTTTCAATTAGCTGTGAAGTACAGTATCAAGGAATGGATCTGCCAAACTAGAAGTACACATCACAATAACAAATGGATCTAAATTTTATCATCAATTGCGGAACCTTGTGTGTGACAAGGGAGTTCCTGCGAGATCCAAAACACACCATGTTTAAAACCTATCTCCAGCCGATTATGACAAGCAGCTTGCAGTGTTGTCTACTTAACGAATCAGATCTGAGCAGTTTAGAAGTGCGGCGAATGAAGTTTCTGCGAGCAGATTTGCGGAAGACTAGAAGAGATAAAATTAGGAATAAAAACGCCAGAGGAGAGATGCAAGTATATGTGTCGGTGACTGAGAGAATGTGTACTGCACGGCCCACGTGGTTTGGACATGCGAAGATGACGAAAGTCAACCTCCTGCCACAGCAACACTTGGACGGAAAAGTGCAGGGGGACAGACCGTCACTACGACCCAGAAAAAGATGGCAGGATCAGATTAAGGAAGATCTGAAGGTTAGAGGAGAAAACTGGGGACAATATCAAGACAAAATGTATATCAAGATAGAGCAAAATGGACGGAAATTGTTCATGAACACCTTACCCGGATCGCTAGAAGGATAGGATGTGGGTGAAATAGACTTAAATGCTTTTTTTATATTTTTCCATGTCCCATGTCATTGTATTACATGTTACCCAGTTGCAAACATCCGTGATGGATAAACTAGAGTGTTCGATACAGTCCGTAGATCTTACCAACAGCGTCATAAGAAGCTACAGCCAAATATAAAAATGACGAGCAATGAAGTTTTCCCTTCCATGATTCGAAAGTGTGAACATCAAGTAATGAATCTTACAAATTTGTAATGCTAATATTGAAGGTAATGGGACAACGGAGGGAAATGGGTTTTTTTTGGGGGGGGGGGATATAACAACTACAAAATCAAGTAAACAATAAAATACTGAAAGAGAAAAGTCAGAGAAACACGATACAATCGTTGGTTCCCAGAACGGAAATAAGTACAAATTTGTAGACTGTGACGTGACATTTACAGTATTTTCCAAATACATCCACTGAAAGTAGGCTGTTCAGGTTTTTATGTTGGTAATGCCACGTTGCGCTCTGTATGAATATCGCTGACTGTGCTGTGTGCAGCCTGTGGCTGGTTGGACTCATTTTGGAATAATCGCTTGTGTAGTGTTGGGCAGTTGGATGTGAACAGCGCATAGCGTTGTGCAGTTGGAGGTGAACCGCCAACACTGGTGGATGTGGAGGGAGAGAGAAGCCAGAGTTTTGAGAGTTTGCTATAAGCGGACGATCTGAAGGTGTGTCCGCCAGAAAAAGGAAATTTGTAAAGATCTATGTCATGAATTGATAGATATATGTATGATGACTTTTGAACACTATTAAGGTAAGTACATTGTTTGCTCCTTATCAAAATCTTTCATTTGCTAACTATGCATATGCGTAGATAGTGCCTTCAGTAGTGATAAACTCTTATTTAGCTGTCAGTATTAGCGCTCGCTGTGTTGCAGTAGTTCGAGTAACGAAGATTTTTGTGTGGTAAGGGATTCCTGAAAGGTATAGGTTATTGTTAGTGAGGGCCATTTTTTTGTAGGGATTATTAAAAGTCAGATTGCGTTGCGTTAAAAATATTGTGTGTCAGTTTAGTGATGATCAGAATAAGTAAAGAGAATACTGTTTGAGTACGTTGAGTTTTGCTCAGCTTTTTGAAAATCAAATAACGTAGAAGTTTACCAGCACAGTCATTAATAATTTTTCTAAGGGGTCATTTCACTACCTTCTACAAAAATTTTATAGTCGCCTCCTGAACCACCATTTCCCGCCACCAAAACGGTTGTGGAATATAGTGGGAGGATAGGATCCATGTAGAAAAACTTCCACTGTGAGAACAAACAAAAGAAAAGACAAAAATAAAGGAATAAAACAATGAGATGAAACAAAACACTCATATGGTAATATCACTAAAACATACAATCGGAGCCTCTATCTCTCAAAGCAAGTACGTCGCTCAAGAATTTTACGTTATAAAAGACAGTATATTAATAATTCCAAGATCACATTGATTGTAATCACTGTTTTCGTTCGTTACTAGGACAACAAAAGTTATTGTATAATAACTGATTGATTGGTCTGACAATGCACTACACAGTATCACTTGCGTCAGTGTGTACTCAGTGCCATGTTAAGATTCTAAAGGACTTGTAAACTATTGTTTGTGTACTGGTTCAAAAAAATGGTTCAAACGGCTCTGAGCAGTATGGGACTTAACATCTGTGGTCGTCAGTCCCCAAGAACTTGGAACTACTTAAACCTGACTAATCTAAGGACATCACACACATCCATGCCCGAGGCAGGATTCGAACCTGCGACCGTAAAGGTCACGCGGTCCCAGGCTGACGGGCCTAGAACCGCACGGCCACAACGGCCGGCTGTGTACTGATAAGTCAATACATGCGTCGTCTTAGGCTGTATTTTTTCGTATAGAAGACGGAAGATAGGAGGAAAGGAACATGTCCCAAAACATATTTGACTATTAATACGTTATATATGTCTCTTTTGCACTGTATTATATAATATTTAAGCTGCAGTTTGTGTTACCCGAAGTACCACCAGTGCGTACAAATTTTATGTATGTTTTAAGAGTTTTAACAAACCTAGTATTAAGAGAAGATGTGTTTTTAAACAATGGCACAGTCACTGTGTCAAAGGTTGGCATCACTGTTTAATAGCATCGCTCGAGCAGAGATATGGAGTGGATCATGTGACTGTGGGCGGACATGTGTGTGAAGTGAAGAGGGAAGTTAGTTACTTCTGGGCAGTCACAGGGTACAGTTGCCACTCGCGACTTCGATGGCTGGGAAGTTATTTATATAAGTCGCCTATGTTCCGGAAGAGATTGTATGATACTGATTAAAACGTCATCCGGGTGGAAGCAGTATGAATGACACATGAAATGACGTGAGTCGTAAGCGTGTTCGTACTTGAGTGGAAGCTTTGGATGGTTCAAATGGCTCTGAGCACTATGGGACTTAACATATGAGGTCATCAGTCCCTTAGATCTTAGAACTACTTAAACCTAACTAACCTAAGGGCACCCCACACATCCATGCCCGAGGCAGGATTCGAACCTGCGACCGTAACGGTCGCGCGGTTCCAGACTGAAGCGCCTAGAACCGCTCGACCACACCGGCCGGCGGAGGCTTTGGAGCCCCCGTCGAGCATAACTGATGTGTCCACGTTGTAGTGAAGTGGACTCAACGAGATTCTTCTTCTCATGGTACGTTCTGTACGTGAAGCATTAGTGTCAGTTTATGGGAATACGCAGGGTAGTGTAAGTTATGTTTTTTCCAATATGAAGGTCTCCTTTTTAGAGTATAGTAATTACCAACGACATGTGATTGTTGAAGGATTATTTAGTTAGCTTTGATCTCGTCATGGCGAGCAACTACTCGGATTTGATGACTTATTTGAGAGCACTTGTCGCAAATCTGTGTTGTGGATGTATGTAAGCCAGTCATTTAATTTGTTCTTGTGGTACTTACGTTTCAGAGAAATTTTTGTCTTGAAGTAAGAAAACAGTCTTGTTCACGTGTGTAAGGGACATGACCAAGAAAACAGCTTCTTGTTGGTTTGGATAACCGTAAGTAATAGATCCTGACTAGCGAAACCTCGGAAGTGATTTCGGAGTAATTTCCGTAGGATGTGTTGGTACTATCGAATTGTTGTTAATACAGTTGACACTTTTATGTATTGCTCTGTAACTATTGCGCTCTTGATTCCTTTGGAGAGTTTGAGTTTTAATTAAGACGTGATGTTAAGGCATTGGTCAGTATTAATAATATTCTACTCGTGTTACTTGTATCTGGCTGATTTATCTATCGCTTTCTATAAAACAAAATTTCTAGTACACTGATCATTCTGAAGCTCTCACTCGCTAAATTTCAGCAGACTTTGTTGTCCTTTTTAATTAATTCTGGCAAATCTGTAATAATCTACTGTTATTCCACAAAATTTGTCACATTTAAAATATAAAGTTTGAGTGCTTCTTTTTAAATCAGTTGTTGGGACCATTCTTGTTTCTCTATCCTTTTCCCTAATCAAACAGACACTGACATAAGGATGTCGTTTCAGTATGTGCAGAAAATTGGTACCAGAAAACGTGGTTGATTACTTGGAGAGACGAACAATCGAGATTAAACAATTGAAAAATTATTTATTGAAATATGATATTGTCTAATTCATTGTTCTAGTATTCCTCATAGGAGACGTCACTTAGGGACTGCAAATAAGAGTAACGGAACTGGTAGTTCAATTTTGACAAAACATTCAAATCCCGGTAATACGGAAGATCTTAGGAAAGAGAAGGAGGTAATATTGGGCGCCACTGGTATTTGCACGGCTCTGGCAGAAACGTTAGAAAATACTGAAGTATTAGGTAGTGTTCTGCTTACTTATTATCAGTTTAGGAGAGAAAAAGCCAGATACGCACTTACGTTGATAGCTCAGAGGACCTGAAGGACAAAAGAGGGTAAATGAAAGGCTACGTAAAAAGGATTGGTAGTTGGTTTGTTAATGTCATTGGTTGGTTGGTTAATTTGGGGAAGGGGACCAAACACTGAGGTCATCGGATTGAGTAAGGAAGTCGGCCGTGGTATTTTTCAGGCATTTGCCTGAAACGATTTAGGAAAATCACGGGAAACCAAGACAAGGATGGCCGGACTCGGCTTTGAACCGTCGTCCTACCGAATGCGAGTCCAGTGTGTAAACCACTGTGACACCAACTCGCTCGGTGCTAATGTAGTCTGGGCAGGGAGTGACGCTGGATGTGTAGTTGGGCAAGGTGAGCAGTGGCAGCTGAGGGGGCATGAGGCGTCAGATAAACCATTTGCCAAGCTGCCCAACCCATTGGAAGAATGTTTGGCTGAGTGCGACGATTTTTCACTCATCCAGTTGATGAAATTACTAGGTTTCTGTATTTCGTTATGGAGTTCCAACAGAAATCTAGAGCGGTCGATATGGCTGTTGGGCACACCACAAAGATAGGCACAGGGTAACGAGCTAGTTTTGCTTTTGTTGATGTTCATCTTATATCCTCCTTTCAAGACATTGTCCATTTGCCAAGCTACCCAACCCAATGCAAGAATGCCTGGCTGAGTGCGATGATTTTTCACTGATTCGCATGGCGAATTTACTAAGTTTCTGTATTTCGTTGTGGAGTTCCAACAGAAAGCTAGAGCGGTCGATATGGCTGTTAGGAAGAGGTTAACGAGTTGGTATTTAACAAAGTGTGACACAAAAGTAGGAAAGGTGAGAAAAGGAAACTGCTGGAAGAAAGAAGGGAGAAGCACAAGGCCCTGTTTGCGATGTAGACACGGTAGGGATAACATGTACCATTTGAATGTATCACCACTAACACGGTGACCATCTTTCCGCTTTGTTAGATGCAGTGAGTGCCAGTCTGGCGATAGATTGCTGTTGTAAAAATAGGAGGAAGTGTAAATGAGGGGAATTGAGAGAAGATAGCGTAGAGAACAAAGGGATTAAATCACTCTAGCGTCAAGGAAAAGGTGCAGTGTAGTTGAAACTTAAGGTAAAAGATTGTATTTGGAAGGTGAGCATGCGGGATGTTCACAAGTGGGCTATTACTTGTACCTTAGAGGCAGACATTATTGGTCTTGTAACTGGTTAAGGGGGCCAGAAAGTATTCGATCAAATTCTGACCACATAAAATGTTTTTCCTTTTGCAATCATAAGGACCTGTGCGACGGAGTAATTGCAAATAGTGGACAAGTTGTAGGAGGGGAAGAGAAGGAAGAAGAGTGTCCATCGGTAGGTTTTGGTGCTTGGGTTCTGAGACGCAGAGGAAAATAAAATGCGCGTATTCGGAATGTCTGGACGTATTAACAATTAAATTAGGCTGTTTCATTGGTGGAATAGAATATTTAATTTTCAGATAATTTTGCAATTGAAAGATCACCATATCGCTTGTCCCTCCTAAGATGAATATGTTTAAAAAAATAATCGAACAAATGCTGTAAGAAGCAGCTATTCATCCTTCCATGTCTGTGTAGGTGGCTCAAATATCTTTAGTATCCCTGTGAAATGGAGAATACCGACGTGATAATGATTAACCGCACTGAAATAAGGTGACGCAGCGTTCAGCATGGCTGCTTGATCGACAGTCTTGCTTCGGTGCTAGGGAGGTCACCACGTTAGACCTCAATCAGGCTGATTAAGAAATTAATCTAGCTAAATATTCTGAATCCACCACGTCTCTTACGACTGACTGGAACTTTATGAATTTACAGGATTTCTTTGGTCTATGGGTTCCCCTGTACTCTTCTTGTTACTGTATGGGATTTTATCTGATGAAAAATAAAAATTCGTATACCATTGTGTGGTTGAGTTCATTCAGGATTTAAAAGTTCTTGAGAGATTGAGGAGAGCAGGATTACCTGTTAAACCACACAAGATGAAAGTTGCTTGTGAGTCGATCAAGTTTTTAGAGTATATAGCTTCTCTGGAGGGGATAACAATCGACACTGATAAGGTGGAGGCCTTTAGGCTGCTGGCACCAATAAGTGAAGACGAAGTAGCTACGTTCATAGGCATGGTCAATTTTTTCCGCCAATTCATCTCAGGATTTCCCGAGAAGGCCGGAGAGTTGAATTAATTGTGTAGGAAAGGACGTAAGTTGCAATGGGTTCTCTCCCAGAACGCAGCTTGGACGTCACTGAAGCAAGCATCAGTAACAGCAATGGCCCAGTTCTCTCGTAGATTATAATGAAACATTTCCCTTACAGACAGATGCTTCTGCTGTGGTAATGGGGGCGATCCTGTTGCAGCAGAGTGAACAGGGGAGACGACCCATTCCTTATGCGTCAAGATCGTTGAATACACTGCAAAAGGCGTACTCGTTATACGAATTAAAAGCCATATCGGTCGTGTTTCGGGTGGAAACATGTTCATCTCAGATCGCATTTACCGTCAGCCTGCAGTATAGGTTTAGGAAGCATCTGATACGCGCGGTACATCACACACCTTACACTCGTCGAGCTATGTTTCAGATTCGTAAGCTTTTTCTATAGTTTGTCACTTCGCGCAGCTCGTTGGGAAACGAATTCCTTCCGTAATCCACTAAACAATAAATTTCCTTAAATCCACTCAATACGGAGAAGCATGGGGAAGGACCCAATAATCGAAACCCATAGAAAACGAAATTTACACTCCGGCAGCGACTTCATATGAATTAAACACGGGTTAGTTTCATCGTTCTTTCCAAATGTTTCTCGTAATGTCTGAATTCAGTCATTAATTGATTTAGTGTTTCACTCAAAGGAGTCTCGACAAGGAATGAAAAACATTGGTTTTAATCTTCTACATATATACTGTTTCACTTAATAGCGACTACATCAATTATTGGAAATGTTTAATATAGGGTGCATTTTTCAGCGAAGTAAAAAAATGTACACAACAAAGAACTGCTAAGGAAGATTCATGGATTACCGGTGGGCAAGAGTCACATTAAGAAGACCGATTGAATGACCGCGGAGGATAGAACTCTAAATCTGTAGATCAGTAGGGACCAAGCTACAGATATTACGACACCCATCCTTCCTGCAACCTTACTGACTTACTAAAGCCATCACGTAGATCATCATGTTAGTGTTACTGTGCTTGGTCCAAATTTCCTGCCATCTTTCTGAATCATCGGAATCGGTTTCACCTAATTATTCAGACAACTAATCTTAATATTTTTCAAACATGTATCAGCACATGTGTGCCAATATCAGTGTGAAATTTTTTATACCTTAGTGGTAAGAGTGTTTTCCACTGAAAACATGTTTCTAACGTAACAGTTGTCTGTGGAACTATTTTATAATGCAACAGTTATCCAGTGTAGCCATTTCCCAGTGGATCTTCTGCAGTGTAACCATTCTCCAGTGTCACCATTTTCAGTGGAACCACTCTCCAGTATAGCCATTTTGAAGTGTATCTGTTTCAAAGTAACCATTTTCCAATGTGACTGTTTCTGATGCTACCTTTTACCTTGTAAAAATACCCAGTCTAAACTTTTTCCAGTGCAACCACCTCCTGATTAACCATTTCCTGGTGTAATCTAACCTAACCTAACCTATCCTCAGCTAAATCATTTTCCAGTATAACAATTTTTAATGCAGTCATCTTCCAGTCAACCTCTCTCCTTTGTAGTCATTGTCAGTGTAACTCTTTTCACAGTAAGAATTTCCAGTGTAACCATTTGCAATGTAACCATTTTGCATTGTAAGTGTTCTCCATTGTATCTGTCTTGCAGTCTAACTATTTTCCATTGTAACTCGCTACCAATGTAATTGTTCTCCAATGTATCACTTTCTAGTGGAACTGTTTCCTGGTCTAACAAATTTCCAAAGTGTAAGCATTTGCCAGTGTAACCGTTTTACAGTGTAACTGAGTACTGAGGTAGACGTTTTCAGTATAGCCATTTTGCTGTATATGAGTTTCAGTGTAACAGTTTTCTGGTTCGGATGTTTCTAAAAGTCACATTTCCCCTTGTACCCATTTCCAGGGTAACCATTTTCCGGCCTAAATTTCTTCCACACTACCTTTTCCAGTGAAATAATTTTCCCTCACTTCCAATACTGCTTTTGCCCTGATAAACTACTTCTAGTTCCTTACTTCTAGTTTAACTATTTTCCAGTGTAACTTTTGTCCAGGGAATCTGTATTCCAGGGTAACAGTTTTCTATTGTAAAAGTTTTCTAGTATAACTACTTTCCAATGCAATTATTTTCGAGTGCAACAGTTTTCCAGTGCAACCATTTTGTAGTGTATCTTTTTCCCAGTGCAACTGTTTTCAGTGTAACAATTTTGCATTGTACCCATTTTTCAGCATAAACATATTCCAGTGTAACAGCTTTCCAGTGAAAACATTTTCCAGCATAGCCATTTTCCAGTGTAAATGTTCCCATTGTAATCATTTTCAATAATAGCCATTACCGGGATATTTGGTTTTCATTCTAACCATTTCCAGTGTAATATTTTTCAAGTGTAGTCATTTATAGTGCAACTGTATTGTAGTATAACTGCTTTCCAGTGCAACAGTTCTCCAGTATAAGACTCTTCTTGTGTAACCATTTTTCAGTGTAACCATTAACCAGTGTGATAATTTTTCTGTTGTACTGTTTTCCAGTGTAACTGCTTTTCAGAGTTAGCAATTCTAGTGTAAACATCTCCAGTGTAATCGTTTCCTCAAGACTTGTTTCAACGAGATAAACACGCAGATTCCTGATATCACATGCTCAGGTCAGCACACGTAACTGGTGATCACTAGAACTGAAGCTTTTAAGTGTGATGGCATAATATTGGTCGTGGTTCACTGACTAAATTCACGTGTTATCGCCGGCCGAAGTGGCCGTGCGGTTAAAGGCGCTGCAGTCTGGAACCGCAAGACCGCTTCGGTCGCAGGTTCGAATCCTGCCTCGGGCATGGATGTTTGTGATGTCCTTAGGTTAGTTAGGTTTAACTAGTTCTAAGTTCTAGGGGACTAATGACCTCAGCAGTTGAGTTCGATAGTGCTCAGAGCCATTTTTGAACCACGTGTTATCAACATTTGTAGATGTTTACACCGGAAAACATTTACACAGGAAAATGTTAATACCGCAAAATAATTATCCTACAAACTTTTGAACAGGAAAATGGTTTCGCTGTAAAGCAGTTACACTGAAATTGCTGCACAATGTAACACGTTTCTCTTAAGGTGTACATGTGTGACATGTATATCTTTGGTTAAGATTTTGCATTATCAAGAGGCAATTAGTTTGCTCTAATATAGGTTCTTGTAGCTTTAACATAGATTCTGACAGTTTTTACAGTTGTTACAATTTTTTCTGCAGTTTTGGTTGTTAAAAGTTCTTCTTTACCGCGGGGCATAAATCAAGCACGTTTTTAGGGTAACAGCAATCACCAGTTACACGCACACACTGACAGATATTGCTGTTACAAAATAGTTTTAAGACCGAGTAACTAACACTGCCAAGTTATGGCACTTACACTGTCACATTTTGGTACCGACAATGTCAGTTTCTTGTGTTAGAATCGTGTTTCAGTTCCGCATCTCCTTTTGTTTGTGTAAAATAGCAATATCGTGCGTGCAGATGGTTGTGGTCGTCAGACATTAGGTTCTATGTTTTTGTGTGTCACATAATGATTTCTCAGATGTTCTGCATGGCAGCTGACATTAATTATCTTAATGATGAGTGATCAGAGAACTTCGGTTGTTTTTCCAGATTTCATCGATAGTACGCGTTAAAGAATTATAGTATTGCAAGCACCATTAACTGTTTCTCGAACCAACAACTGTTACTGATTCCAGTTCATCTTGGAGGAACCAAACAGTAGGTTACACAGGTTAGTTTTTGAGTAGTACGAATACCTACAAATTTCGCCTTCTGGTATGAGGATGTTTACAGACTTACATTTCCCCGGTCGAATTCTCTTTGACAGTTGAATGGTCGCGGAAAATTAAGTATACTTTAGCCATTTATATGCCGAGGCATATGAAAGGTAAGATACGTGTAAATTTACTTGAGTCACAACAACCATGTTTTTCTGAAGAACAACCACTTTTGGCGAACAGTCGCGACTTCCACCCCTGATGGAAATACGAAGACGACTACAATATAAAAAACAGTTGTAAACAGCTTCTTCTGAAGGTAGTTTCTTCCAACAGCTAGGACGAGACTTTGTTGCTGAATTCCGAGTTTCATGAAAACATTCACTTGTGACTCGTATTTCAGAAGTGCATTACTTTGACAACAAATGAGATATTTTAAATCAATAGTATAGTCTCACACATCAATACCAACATCCAGCAGATGTGTTAAACACATGATGCGTGCATAAAGAACTGAAAAATTAATAATATGTAAAAGACGGTATTAAACCTGCATCACACTTTATTAAATAGTAAGGCAGTATTACCTCCACCCCCTCATACTTCATCTCCCTTCAACAACAGTGTGTATAGTTATTAGAACAGAAGTCGCAAAAACAGTTGGCAATGGCGTCGACTTCTGAGGCGAGCCGCCACGTGTCCAGTTCGCTTCCGCATGACGCACCGTTGACGACGACAACGTCGACGCCCTCGCAGATGTGTCGGGCGTGTCGGCGGCTCGGAAGTGCCGGACGCTTCGATGGGGAGAACCGCAGCGGTGGGTGGTAGGGGCTCTCCAGCGTCCTGTAGGCGGAATAAAGAAGCTTGAGTATTTCGCCACCAAACATTAGACTGCGTACAGCAATGCATTATTTCAAAGTAAATGGCAGAAAATTGCGTTAATTCCAAGTGCTGTCAGTAAGCGTGTGTGTCGTAACCATGCTGTTCCGATTTTCAGATAATCGAAAGCACAGGTCGGTCGGCTTCGCAGTTCAGAGACATTCGTATGGTCAGTTCACTGGTGCTCGTGGCTGTTAAAGACACTGTTCTACATAGTGGACTATCAAGACGGTCATACGGAGTATTTGCAGACACGTCTTTCACTCACTAAACAGTTCACTACTAGAATCTGGCACTTTGTACTGGGTGGAGAATGTTGCGCGGAAACGAAACTGACATTGGTTGTCCACCAAGCAGACGTAATAGCACCTGTAATGTAGCCGGTATACTTAATATAATTATCTCTTGCTATTAGAAGTATCAGATGTCTACAAGGAACTGTTGCCATATGATGAAATTACGGATATCTAATGAGAGTTACAAGAAATTTCCACTAGGTGTATTAATGGCAGAACTCTCTAAATGAACGTAAATAAATCATTTCGGTAAACAAGAAAAGTACCCAGCATTCTGTCCGATTACACAAGTCTCTTCAAATAACAATTAAGAGGTAATTATAAGACCCAATACAGAATGGGACAAATACTTAAATCAGTATTAACAAACGCAAATGGAAGTCAAAGCCTTCTTGGAACGGTACTGGGAAAATACACTGTATGTATAAGGAAAATTGCATGAAAGGCATTCGATATAACAATTCTGGGGTATTGTTCTTGCGTTGAAGGAGTTCTCATTAAGTAGGAAGGACTGTTTACATAGAACGAATTCAGAAGCGTACTCCTACGATGGTAAGAGGTAGGTTTAGCCCATATGAAAAGAAACAGAGATGGGACTCTTTGGAGGAAAGACTACGAACTTCTCCTGAAACTTTGTTGCTTAAATTCAGAGATCCTGTATCTGAAAAGGAGTGTACGACATATCACTGCTGCCGTAGTCTTTGACATATTGAGTGCTTTCTCCTTGATTTCCTACTGCTCATGCCGGACGAAATGAGAACGGTGAAAAAGTCAGAGAAAATATAGCTGATTCAGAGATTAACAACAGACATTCACTCCACCCACACTACAGCACCACAGAAGTGGGTGAAGCGACTTTGGTGCCAGAAGAACTCTCCGCCACACACAGGACACAAACGCAACCTAGAGAGTTGAGTTAGCTGATCGATACTTACACCCGCCATTGCATATATATATATATATATATATATATATATATATATATATATATATATATATATATATATATATATACAAAATGGTGCGACAAGAACACTTTGGAGGAGAGGTGTCACTCCAGTCGTAGTATTTGTGAAAGCCAAGCGGAAATATTATTTTAGCAAAGCGTTATTGGAGTTCCATGAAAATGTGAATTTAGTAACTGGTAGATATGCTAAATCCAGTCACTTTGATCCCAGTTCCCACTGTTCCGTTTGGCCTGTCATTAGTGACGTAACAAGGGATGCCTCACCTGCAGTGTGTCTGAGACCGCATCTCGGCTCTGCTCCTCTTCTTCCACGTCCTCCTCCATCTCCTGGTATCCGGCGCCCAGGCAGCATAGGTTCCTGATGCGTTGGAAGATCTGCATAAACATGACAAGGTGTGTGACAGTGGCCAGAGCAAGTGAAATGCCATGTAATTTAATACATTCTGCTGATGTTATAAAGTACAGATCATGAAAGAATTACGAGCTATGTCCTCTTTGCTGAAAAACTCCTGACTGTGTGTCAAAGTATGTGGAACCTTAGTTTCGCAGCCCTCAGGACCGTCAGTATTACAAATAAGCTTTGAAGTTCCAGATAATGCAGCTACGTTACTAACAGACAGCAGTTACCTTATGTAATGAAAACCCAATATTCTAGGTCATCGATCCGGTAGACCTAACAACCCCTGAACATCTTCCGCCCTACAACGCCATTGCTACCGTTTATCTCTCACTTCACCATACCAGCTAAGAATTGAAAACATGCCATCCTCTCAGTCTGTATCTTTACTGCAACTGCACTCTGCTTACGAATACTAATGACGAGTGTTTTGGGAACGTACCGTGTGGCGTCCAGATCCTCTTCCTCCTCCGATGGGTAGAAGGCGCCAAAACCACTGGCGCGACGCGTGGTGTGGTATGTCTGAAGAGCGGGACGGCTCGGTGTCCACACTAGTCCAGCAGGCAGACCAGGAGCCACCAGCGTCCTGGAGAAAAAAATTAAAAAGTTTGAAATAGGGCCGCCTAGTAATAGTGTGCTGGACTGATGTGTTTAGTAAGGATATAAGCATTAGCGGTAAGCTAAAGTTGCTGCCCTAGCATTGAAAGGTATGTGTTACGAACTATATGAATATAAACAAGAAGCTTGGGATCAGTTTCTTTTTTTTCTGTTGCGAACTAACTTCGACTTCATTGAGTCGTGATGTAGGGTCCAACACTACTTGCACTGAGACATTTGTCAACGAAACGATTGTTTCTCAGACACTTAATTAAAGTGACAAGGGTTGCATTGCGTCAACAATGCAAAGTATATGAGTCAGGAAAAACTATCCTCGTATATTTGCAAGAAGCCGTCTGTACAGCTAACATGTAATGACTGAAGGAAATTCCCAGTAATTGCCTCCAGACCACTCCTATAACGGAAGAGTACGGACGCTGTGGTACTCACCCCTCCAGCTCCACGCTCTTCCTCTTCATGCAGGCGGCTTTCCATCAACACATCAAAGAACTCGTCCAGTGTCAAAGCTCGCACCTGTTGGAGAAGAAAGTACGAGTGTAGACGGCGAACATCTAGTTCAAATATTGGGACGCTGTAATATACAAAGTGGGTTTACTATTCGGTGCTGTAACACTATTCACATATTATAGAGCCTCGATAAATGTCTGCATCTATGTTGTCTGATTAAAATAGAAACATTCGCCGATTCGAGTTATCGTGTCATCGTCGGTCAGTCCGACTTTTTAAGTTGACGCTATCGAGTCTTGTTTGCATGTGGAACTACATGGAAACTCTCGTAAAAAACTGGTAATACACAATATTTACAAGAACCAAGAGGCAAGAGTGAGAATCGAAAATTACTAGAAACGTGTTCTGATTAAAAGCGCAGTAAAACCGTGAGGCAGTCTTCTTTCCCTACTGTCATTGCTGTACATCAAAAGCATTGAAGGAAATAGGAGAGCAAGTGATATGCCGTTAATCAAGCAGAGGAGCTGCACTGGGGCCTTCCACCGCCAGGTCTTGTACACAAGGTTCCCCTGTCACAAAACGCTGCATCACTACCTGCTGCTCTACCCTGACGTTCCCTGTAATCAGCATGCTTCGTGTCGGTCTTGTTACTTGCAGCTAAAGCCATAAGCAACTTGTTGGTGAGCTCTTTTGGACACTTCAGTTCTTTCAGTAACATTAAACTGTCTGCATCCCGGCAGAGTCTTACTGAATCGAAAGAAAAACGTATGAACAATCATCATCCCTTACAATTTGAGTTTTGCTCTCGCAAGCAATGTAGCACGACGAGGCTCACCTGCAAGGCGTCTTCTGCTGGAGAGACGTCGTCCCCCACGCGCGTCTCCTCCGCCTCCCCTGGTGCTGCTGACCGCCAGCAGAACCACTCCCTCACACGAGAAAACATCTGTGCAGAGGAGACACCGCGTGAGATGTAGTCCAGGCACTCCACAGGGACAAACATTACAGCTGGTGACATTACATTTGCAGGAGCAATTTCGCCACTAATTTCAGACCGTTAGTTTTCAGAAATTTCCTTCACTTTTATTATTACTTTGCTTCTTTCACAGTAAAAAAAAAATCCTTTTACCAGAATTACGTCGCGATCTTTAAGGCTCTTTAACTGAAAATAGAGTTTAGAGTTTAACGCAACGAAGTCACATTTACCGTCTGGTTTCCTCCTCACATCGTACATTAACAGTGTGGTTTCGTGTAGTCTTTCAGTGTTGTGCATCAATTAAACTTCATGTTCTCGTAACGTACAAGTATAAACGCGAAATTCAAGAGAATGGCAACCTGGCTTGGCAAACACATCAACGAACACTATGCATGGTCCATCTTTTACATGCCACTGACGGCAGTGAAATCGGGACAATAAGCAAATGTGACCCCGCCGGCCAAAGCCGAGCCACAGTTCAGCAGAAAAGCCCCTCCACGTTGTTTGATGAACAAGAGTTGAAAAATTATATTTAATAATTTTTGACGATTCCAATACCAGACGTGTACCACAACGTGCCTTACCAATGGGGATAAGGTGGTACTTTATGCCCGACCGAAAAATTTAAAAATTGCATAATACATTAACAGTTGCTGATTTATGTTAACAGCTTACTTTATAAAGAGCCACTGATGTGTAAGTAGGGTCAAGAACTGGAAACACTTTTCTGGCACTCTCTTAGCAATTCATCTCTGTTTCAGTACAGTGCATAACCGAAATCGTGACCAATACACAAAACAACTAAAATTGTCAATATAGTTCACTGTCGTTGATTTTCACTCTCAAGATATTTTTCAAAGGAGTGATATGTAAGTAAGGCCACAAATCCTGTAATATTGGACACAATATTCATTCGTAATGAGAGATCTCCTACAGTGACATAAATTTTTGGTTAAGTTTAACACAATAATTTAAAATATACATGGAATCTGATAGACGAAAACAATAAAACAATAAATGTCGTTTCTCGAATTAAAATGTAGCGCAACTGAGTTAACTGCAATATTTCCAGAGGTAGGTATCAAGTACCCCCTTCTCTCCCCCTCTTCGGTCGGCATAGCGAGAGTTAAACCACGAATAAAATTAGTTTTCCACTCTGAACGTCCAGCATGCACAATACGAAACTAAACATGATGTCAGAAGGGAAACAGTAACAATATTTGGCACAGGATTTCCATTAAGCAATATCAGAAACTTTCTTCACCATCGCCTTCAAATCAGGAAACGGAAGATACGCGACCATCAACGCACATGCATCGGTGAATGATCACAACATAAAGAAACCGCAACAAGTCCAAGACTTTTATGGAGCAACGGAAGGTTAACAAAATATCACAAACACATATTAAAGCTGTATTTGGAGACTTCAAGGCACAACTAGGTGAAGGGGAAAGTACATTGACCCTTACGTAGAACACAAACAAGAAAATTAATATCATCTAATGTATTATTATCAAAATTTTAACATAAAAATTATGTCAATGCAGAATCAACGCCCACACCGCCGTGGAATGAAAATTTTATTCCGTAAACATCCCGCAGGCTGCAGATAAGCCACGTCTCCGCAGTATCCCTACTTCCAGGAGAGCTACTCTTGCACGTTTCGCAAGGAAGTGGTTCAAATGGCTCTGAGCACTATGGGTCTTAACTGCTGAGGTCATCAGTCCCCTAGAACTTAGAACTACTTAAACCTAACTAACCTAAGCACATCACACACATCCATGCCCGAGGCAGGATTCGAACCTGTGACCGTAGCGGTTGCGCGGATCGATACTGTAGCGCCTAGAACCGCACGGCCTCACCGGCATGCTCGCAAGGAAAACTTCTGTAAAGTTGGGATGGTAGGAGACGAGGTACGGGAGGATGCGAAACTGTGAGAAATGCTCAGGGATAGTGACTGAGGTGCCACGAAAGGCAAAGGTCCCGAGTACGAACTTCCGTCCGACACACAATTTTAATGCTCGAGTAAGTTTCAAGTAAGAGATTCTGCGAGTCCGATCATCACTTGCTACAAGCAAAAATTAGAACAGTCCCAAAAACAGAAATATAATACAGAGCATAATTATAATACTGGATCCAAAATAAATGTAGTTAAACAAAGATAAATAAAATGAAGAATATCATCGAAATACAACGGAAAAAGCGAAAGACCTCTGGAAGAAAGTTCACCATCAGTATGTTGGGGTCATAATCACAGGAAACACAAGCATACATGGTGGATAGCAACTTGTGACAAGACCACTGAATGAATAATTCTGCCGTGGAGTAACATTAGCTGTAACAGAACAATACAAGAAAAGGCATGATTTTTAGACGAGTCCAGAAATAATCTTCGAATGAGACAGGAAGACTGAAAAGGGTACACGTGGAGTAGACTAAGAGAAATCGTAATCTATTTCAGAAAAAAATGAACAACGTGGTAAATTTCTACAGAATATTTACGAAAATTTAAAGGGTTATCACTCTCCAAATATCTAGTTCAAAGGCAGACCTCTGCAAACAAATACTGAAGAAAACTCTCAATTCTCAAAAAACAATTCTTTGCAAAATTCTCCTTGCCGAGAAGCCTAAAGAAAAATTAAACTCCACGAAAACAGTACCAAATCTAGATTCGAAACACCACAGAGCTACTGAACTGGAGAATATTATAATACATCTAAAAAGCAACACAACCCCAGGAGAAGATGGCACTATCAACGAAATGTGGAAACCCAAATAGCAAACCAACGATAAGAACATTCGTAAAATTCTCTCATGAATATCGATTACAGATAAAATCCTACTGGAACGCAAAGGCGTGTTGATTCACAAAGGGTCCGTCAAGACAGACTCTAGTAGTTACAAATGTATCTCATTATCATAGTTTCTTTACGAAACTCTGATCAAGTCCTTACTCAACGCACTGGAACCAAAAGGTGATGCTACAGTTAGGTGATTACCAAGCAGACATTAGAAAGTAAGACCACGTACTGAAAAAGATGTTGACTATCTGAACACTTTCAAAAGTCGGAAACATGACTAGCACTATGATCACATTTGTGGGCTTAAGAAAGCAAACGAATCCATACAGACGCAGACTTGCTTTGACAGACTCGTATAAAAGACAGAGAGCTTAGGGCACCCGTACAATATACTCTCTCAAGGGCACCACATTCAGAATGCAATTTGTGAAAGACACCTCAGTACCATTCGAGATAACTACAGTGGATAGACAAGAAGATGGATTCATTTATCTGTAGTTACAGACACTATCGTAAAACGGCTACTGACATTACACGGACACATACATAGAATCAGCAGCAACATCCTCACAAAGAGAATTTTTTATGCTGTGACATCTCAATTGCCAAACGCAATAGCTTTCAACAAATAGAAGAATACCTAAAGCAAACAGAAATCAATGGGGACAGGATAAATGAAATTGTCCAATTCAGAACTAATTTTAAGTAAAATAAAGGATGAAAAAGAGAAAATATGGACAGCATAAAGGAAACAGAAACGCAGTCAAAGAATGAATAGACATTGGGGAGAGAAAATATGAGACAGGCAACAAAAAATTGGAAAATCTTGTAACAATATAGTTAAAATCATTCTTCAGAGAAAAACTGGGTAGTAATTAAAATAAATGGAACATTATTGTTAGCAAATGCATTTATTTTTTCCATATAAGTTATTATTGTGAAGCACTCTTGATCATGAATACTAATGTTGGCTAGTGCAGTGCGACTTGATTTGACACACACTAATTGCGGTAGCACTATATTCACTTTTCTTTTCTGACTGTTAACGGGCGTTTCATGTGTGTCTGAAACGAGAAACTGTGTAGTAGTAGCAGCTCATCGCAGTCAGGCAAACATGTGGACCATGTGTTAAGTCAGTTACTTGAAACATAAGTAATTAGACTGAACACTGACAATCACAACACTAAAATTTTGTATACTACCGGAATTCGTTGTTTAGGATTCCGTATGAATATAAGGGTATGGCGAAAGGAAACAGAGTCAGTGATTTCGAAAGACTGTCTAGGGGTAAATTGTGACTGTTTCCCTGAAATATATTTCTGTGGTTTGCGTGAATTATTGAATCTTTACTACGGTTGTGTAGACAGAGACAGACGCGAGGTAAAGTTACAAAGATGCCACCACTGACTAGGCGTTTCGTATTGAATTTCGGGGCAAAACTCGTATTAGAACACTGAAGTATGGAAATTGAGATATTTGGCAATACGTACAGAAAAGAGACACTCTGCACATATAAACTGGCAGTTATGGGGCTATACGTCGAAAACAGAGTGACTGCTAGGATAACCGTAAGGTTTTCAACCACTTTGCTACATGAGAGAAAGTTTATTGGGTTACAAACAAAGGTTTAGACAGTCCTGTGTCAGTACCTTTCCGTTTTACTATAAACAGTTGAATGAACTCTTTTAAATTTATACGTAACCAGTTTGTTCAAAGGATAATCTAAATGTGCAAACAGAAAAGCCGTTTGCATAATATTTCAGGACACCCACTGAATATGCACTATAAACAAGGCGAAACGAATTTGATTGTACAACTTAAATAACAATTTTAAGGTGCAGCGAGCAAAGGGCGTTCTTCTTTTAAGTATCTACAATTCGTATCCAGTTGTTACCAATTTGGCCACTACGAGAAAGTTGATTTTGTCATTGCTTAGAGTAAGTCTTTGCTAGAGTTCAGACGAGACACGAGTACGAGAACGCGGCTACTATGCTTCCACATTCCCGTTCCGCGTTTTTAAGAACTTTAATTGTGGCAACCAGTTACGCTGCCATTGTTAATATGAACACCTATAGTAGGTTGCACAGCCCAGCCGCCAACCAGTCGTGTAAATCCATTTAACGTGCTTCCAGCATTATCCACCATTAAATTCATGATGAATGAAGTTATTTCACTCAACAGAACTGAATTTTATTGTGCGATCGTATATCTGGAAGCCACTTTTCAGAAGTTTAACATGGTAACAGCAGAAATCTAAGAAGTATATGGATCGATTAAATATACCGTTTAATTTGTACACGTTCTTGAACAATTGGCAGAAGGTTTTGAGCTAGAATTCGTTAGTGAGACTTAAACCTGTTAGCTACAATGGATCTCCAGTGGCCTAGAAACGGATTCACTAGGGTTACTGTAGTTCTGCCGTACAAACGTTCCACTCCGTCGGCTTCCGTGGGTAATTTAGACTTGACTGACCAGCAATAAATACAGTAATCTTCGGTACAGCGACTGGATTCAAGACTTCCTTGCAGACAGAACCCAACACGTCGCACTTGACGGGACTATATCTACCCTCCGCCACACACCGTTGGGTGGCTTGCGGGAGTATAAATGTAGATGTAGATGTACTGCTTTAAAGGTCATTTTCGGGTTATCCCGTGGCACAGTGGTCAGACAGTTATTGTTTACAGTGTATATAATTTATGACGAAGACTTCCGGCATAAGAAGTCACCCCCATTTAGCCAGCGGCCTCATCAAAGAGGGTGGAGAAGCCGACAGAGGTTCAGGGCACTCTTCTTGGGATGCGAAATTGGCTCTAAAGACGCAACGGCATAAACATGCCGAAGGCAATGAAAACCAGTCCATTAAAGACACTTCACGTTTATTCACAGGACATGTGGCTTGTAATCGAAAAAGTATCATGATGACCTCTCCATTGGCAAAAGATTCCGGACTAGACCCTAATTTGGATCACCGTAAGTGGACTGCCGAGGTGGAGGTCACCATTTGAAAAAGATTCAGTAACCACCGAAAGGGCAACGTTCCCCGAGTCGGAGCGTGGGCTCTCAGAAGCTTGAACGTGGTAGGGAAGCTAGAAAATCCAAAGAGGGAAATGCAAAGGCTCCGTCTACATGTAGTAGGAGTTAGTGAAGTGAAATGGAAGAAGGCAAGGGTTTCTGGTTAGATGAGTATATGGTAATATAAACCGCAGCAGAAAATGGTTTAACGGTAGCAGGATTCGTTATGAACAGGCAGGTAGGGAAGGGAGAGTGTTACTGTGAACAGTTCATTGATAGAGTTGTTCTTATCAGAATCGACAGAAAACCGACACCGACAACGATGGTTCAGGTATACGTGCCAACGTCGCAAGCTGAAGGTGAAGAGATAGAGAATGTATATGAAGAAATTGAAGGGGTAATACAGTAAGTATTGATAGTCGGGGTGGTCTGGAATGCAGATGTAGGGGAAGGAGTAGATGAGAAGGATACAAGAGAAAATGGCTAGGGACAGGGAATGACAGAGTAGAGAGACTAATTCAGATTTGTAATAAATTTCAGCTAGTAATAGCGAATACTCCGTTCAAGAATCACAACAGGTGGTGGTATACTTGGAAAATGACGGATGATATGGGAAGATTTCAGTTCGATTACATCTTACCCAGACAGAGACTGCTAACTCCATAATGGATTGTAAGGCGTACCCAATAGACATACACTCATATCACAGTGTAGTAGTGATGAAGAGTAGGCTGAAGTTTGAGAGATTAGTCAGGAAAAATCATTACGAAAGAAGTGGGATCGAAAGCACTAAGAAATGACGAGGTATGCTTGAAGTTTTCTAAGGCTATAGATACAGCGATAAGGACTATCTCAGTTGGTAGTACAATTGAACAGGAATGGACGCCTCTAAAAAGGGCAATCACAGGTGTTGGAAACATAAACAAAGGTAGAAAGAAGGTAACTGCGAAGAAACCATTGGTAACAGAAGAAGTACTTTAGTTGATCGACGAAAGAAGGAAGTACAAAAATGCTGTGAGAATATCAAGAACACAGAAATACAAGGCGCTGAGAAATGATAACATTCCGCCAGAATTTCTAAAATCATTTTGGTAAGTGGAAATAAAACGGGTATTCACGTTGGTGTGTAGAACTTATGAGTTTGGCGACATACCATCAGAAAGCACATGTGTACAAGTTCCTGACAATAATAATACACAGAAGAATGAAAAATAAAACTGGGGAAGTTTACATGACGATTAGTCTGGCGTTAGGAAAGGTAAAGGCACGAGGGAGGCAGTTTTGACCATGTGGTTATAATGGAAGCAAGACTAAAGCAAAATCAAGACACGTTCGTAGGATTTGTCCACCTGGAAAAAGCATTGCACGATGTAAAATGGTGCGAGATACGAGGCTAAATTGTGAGAAAAATATTGATATGCTATAGGGAGGGACGGGACGGGTAATATACGAGGCCTGTTCAGAAAGTAAGCTCCGATTGATTGCCAAATTGAAACCACTGTGAACATCAGAAATGTTTTACTTGTAACAATTAGCTACACCTTTCAGCTACTTCTCTACGTAGTCGCCGTTCTGACTTAGACTGTTGTCATAGCGTTGTACCAACTTTTCAATAGCCTCATCATAGAAGGCAGCCGCCAGTGCTTTCCGCCAATTCTCCACGCTGGCCTACACCTCGTTGTCTGTGTCAAAATGTTGTCTTCAAAGACAGCGGTTCATGTGACCAGAGATGAAACTCAGGGGGAGACAATTGCGGACTGTATTGTGGGTAATCTAACATTTCCATTTGAAAACGATGCAGGAGCATCTTCATTGCCCTTGCAGAATGCGGCTGAGAATTGTCGTGAAGACGAAACAGCACGACAGTTATGTAATGTTAGCTGCATAGCTTCAGGCGAAATTTCTCACCAGGCCCTCGTACTTGGCGGCAGACACTATTTTCTAGACATCTTTACGCACTCACTGCGAGCTCAGAAATGAGAAGAGCGACGTGATGCTAACTGGGGTTATACTAGAGACACTGCCCAACACATCTGTGCAAAGCTTTATCGGATTTTCATAGTCGTTTCCATTTCGCGACCGATCGGAGCTTACTTTCTGAACGCCCCTCGTACAATACCGTATATACAAGAGTCAAGAGGGAATAGTAAGAATTGACGACCAAGGACGAAGTATTCGCATTTAAACTGGAGGTAATCTTTTGCCCCTTCTATTCGTCTGTACATCGACGAAGCAATGATGGAAATAAAAAAAAAAGGTTCAGGAGTGTAATTGAAATTAAAGGTGAGAGGATACCAACATATGAGTGCTAAGACTGAGTACAGAATATGGGTTGAGAGTAAATCGAAGGAAGACGAAAGTAATGAGAAGTAGCAGAAATGAGAAGAGCGAGAAACTTACCGTCAGGATCGATGGTCACGAAGTAGGTGGAAGTTACGGCATTTTATTATCTAGGCAGTCAAATAACTAATGAAGGCCGGAGCAAGGAGGACATCAACTGGAGACTAGCAATGTCAAAACGGGCATTTCCCGTCGAACGAAGTCTACTAGTATCAAAAAGAAGTCTTCGTTTGAGGACAAAATTTCTGAGAACTTACGTTTGGAACACAGAATTGTATGATAGGGAAACATTGACTTTGGGAAAACTGGAGCAGAAGAGAACCGAAGCATTTGAGATGTGGTGCTGCAGATGTATGTTGAAAATTAGGTGGACTGATGAGGTAAGGAAAGAGGAGGTTCTGCACAGAATCGGTGAGGAAAGCAATATGTCGAAAACACTGACAAGGAAAAGGGACAGGGAGACATGACATGTGTTAAGACATCATAGAATGACTTCCATGAAACTAGAGGTAGCTGTAGAGACCAAAAAAAAATGTAGAGAAAAGAGAGACTGGAAAATATCTAGCAAATAATAGAGTACGTTGGTTGAAAGTGGTACTTCTCTGAGATGGCACAGGAGAGGACTTCGTGGCGGGTCGGATCACTCCAGTCAGAAGAATGATGACTCAGAAAAAAAGAAATGCATAAATTATCTAATAGAAAACATAGGAAGTTCTTCAGACTGTTCGCAGGTGATGCGGTTGTCTGTAAGAAACCAACCTTAAGACTGTTTGTAGATGATGTGATTTAAAGTAACAGTGCCAGAACACCGTATCGATTTTCGAAATGAGCAAACGGAATTAAATGTAACATACTGTGCATAAGGAGGAAAAGAAATCCGCAGGTGCATTCTTCACGAAATGTGACTCAGCCACCAAGGAGTTGACACACAAGGCAGTTCTTGGACAGAGTCATGAGTATTATTCATCAGTGTGGGATCCTTACCAGGTAGGATTGATAGAAGAGATAGAAAAAATCCAAGGAATATCGGAGCGGGTAGTCACTGGTTCTTTTCTCGACGCAAGAGCGTTACCGAGGTAATGTTGCAAGTGAGGCGTTGTGTGTCATGGAGAGGAGTCAATAAAACGAAAAATCAGTCCATGCTGCAAATGTTTTATTTTTCATTCGATGACTAGTTTGGGGCCTAGACCCGTTTTCATATTAACATAACAAAGTCGAAAATGGCATTTCCGTATATCTAAAAAAAAGTGTAATGCACATTTACTGTGCATACCGATAACTGTAAATATCCATTACACATTTTTTTTAACATCTTTGGAAAGCCATTTCCAAACTTTGTTATGTAGATTTCAAAATGACTCTCAGCCCGAAACTACTCATCGAATGAAAAATAAAATATTTGCAACTTGGACTGGTTTTTCTTTCTACTGAGTAACAGAAGTTGCTGATCCTGGTTACTCCAGCATGCTGGAAGTTCGTATATACTAAGATGTTTACTATTGAAATTTCGAGAGAGCACTCTCTAAGAAGAGGTGGACAACATGAGTTCCCGCATATTATACATATCACGAAATGACCTCGAGTAGAAAATTCGATAAACTAAAATTAATACAGAGGCTTAACGACAGCCATTTTCCCTCGTGCCATTCGCAAGTGGAACAGGGAAGTACTACCCTCCGTCACAAATCGTTAAGCAGCTGGCCGGGCGGGAACTAAGTTATTAATGTTTTACTTATAGCTTCCTATTACATCTACATCTATGTCCTACAATCCACCATTCGGCTTGTGGCCGAGCGTATATTGTGTACCACTGTCATTTCCTCGTTCTGTTCCAGTCGTGCATGGTTCACGGGAAGAACGATAGGTGGTAACACTCTCTGAGTGTGCTCGAGTCCCTCTAATTATGCCTTCATGGTCTTTTAGCAAGGTCACGTAGGTGACAGTGATATGTTGTTGGCTGACAAACTTAGGAACGTACTCTCTTTGAACTTCACCAGCAAAGCAACCGTTTCGCTGAATGCTTTCTTTTGCACCGTCTGCGACGGGAGTTGCCTGAGTATCTCCGGAAGATTTTCGCGCTCACTGTGTGAAGCCGTGAGGGAACACGCGGCTCTTCTATCGATTGATCGAACGAGTGTTTTGTAAGCTACTTCCTTTGTTGATGAGTTCAATTTCCTGATTCTTCTTGCAATTAATCTTAGTAGGTCATCTGCTTAAACTGCTGTCAGTTTTATGAGGTCTATCCACGAAAAGCGATCCGTACTGGCACAACTGGGCATTTATGGATCTTACTTCTTCCAGCGATTGATTTGCAAGAGGATAAAATAATGGATTTTTCTGCCTGTTTATGCACAAAAAGTTACATCTGTTCGTGATGAAGGTCTTTTAAACCTCCCTGTAGCAATTGTAGATTTTCTGCATGTCTTTCTACGTCTCGACACAGTTTTCTACCTACGCAACATTTCTTGTGTGAGCACCGTAAGCGAAAAGGCGCATACATCTTCCGACGCCATGCGCTATGTCATTTATATGGAGGAGGGCCAGACGTAAGAACGAATGCAGCTTCCCTGCCATGAGTCATTGCCAACCGACATTTCTCAATGAAACTGTAACCGCTTATAGAAGGAACACGTACAGCACAGCACAAAAGGTAACTAAAAGTATTCGAAATGAGACGAAAAGAGATAACACCTATATTGAAAGACTATAAATACAGCAAAGTCACCGTGCTGTATGGTGGTCCCCTGGACGTTACAAAAAGAGGGACATGGTACCTAACAGGGCGTTTAATCAGGACGGATGACAGTGCATGCTCTGCGACGTGCTCCCATGTTGGGCACAAAGTTTGAAATGAGTTTTTGTGGCAGGGTGTTTCATTCCTCCACCAGCGCGGATTGCAACTGCTGTATGGTCTCTGGTTCGTGTGGTGGTGCTGCAATACGTCTCTCCAACGTATCTCACACGTGCTCCATGCGATTTCGGTAGTGGGAATGGCTAAGTAAACCAGTCTATTCACCGGATATCGTCTCGTTCCAAGAACTCCTCCATATGCACTCTTCCATGCGGTCGGCCATTGTCATCCACAAAAATGGGGTCAGGACCGAATGACGGACTTGAGGAAGGAGTACGTTGTCATAGAAACGTCCAAGTGTTCCTAGAGCTCTTCCACATGCACTCTTCGATACTGTCGGGCTTTGACATCCACAAAAATTGGGTTAGGAGCGACTGTTCCTTGAAAAGAAGGATATGGAGGAGTACGTTGTCGTAGTAACGGTGATCTTCGAATGAACCGTGTTCAAAGATCTGTGATGGCGCCAGGTGTGCAGGGATAGCACCAGCGACGAATTAGGCCGCTTACTCTTCTCGGATGAGGACAGAGTCAGTGATTCTGGACGTTCCCTTATCTGGCGAGAGGAGAGAAATCGTAATTCACCCAGGACCATTGTCGGACACAGTACAGACTCCGGTCAACGTCATTGTGACACTGTATTCATTCCCATGTGGTTATTTTTGGAGGGCATTGGGTCGTCACTTCATGTTTAGGACTACGTATCGCAATCGATATAAACGCAACAGTTGTAGAACGGGAACACGTTGCTGAACATGCATTACTGTCCGTGGCGATTTCACACCCTGGTAAGAGCCACGTACAGCCTTTTATAACGTCCGGACACGTTCACCATTCGTGGTTACCTGAGCGTAATTATTGCCTTTGACTATAAGTGACTTTTATATTCATCTCACTAAGTATTTCTTGTTGTTAGCTCATGTACTGTAGTGTAACTGTTCTTTCTACGTACGGTCCAAGTGTCACCGTGAAATGATTGCTGGTAGTGACTCATAGTGTATAAGTTAAGTCCATAAGTGTTACACACCTGTTTGCTTCTGTGAAAACTAAAGGCCCAATAACACGGCCATGGGGTACGCAAAATGTTCTGTTCGCTAAAATTCGTCAGTCTAATCACGCAATGAGTCTGATATCCCATAGGCTCGTTATTTATTCATTACTCTGCCGTGCGGAACTGCAAGGAACACTTTTCCAGAAGTCATGGAACACGGAATGATGTTGGGAGGCGGTGTCTACAGTACTCTGGGCTAGTGATCGTAGGAGCTTCGATCGTTGGGCTCACGATTGTATTTTTCGGTATTCATGGTGATTCCTACAGGGGAGAATTGCCGTCTTCAGAAACAGAAAAGCACGCGATCATAAAATATGCTCCAAAGTAATTACGTGAGACTGACGTCAGAAAACGACTTGGATTTTCTTCCAATTACTAGAAATGCTCCGCTTCTCCAGGACCAACGGTACAAAGCTGGTAGGACAGGAGAAAGTTGCTTCGTATCCCACTAGGTATAGTGTCTTATTCTCTGCTGAGTGATTTCAAATGCATTTCTCTCCCACGGTCGTTTATTGTGTTACATGTCACTTTGACACTCGTGTGACGAGTCAAAGGAGGAAAAACAGTGCAGTCTCTCTCCGTGAAACAGTTCTGACGAAAAGACGTTTGGGAATAAGGTTTTCCTTGTGTCATCCTCCGTTTCGATACCACTATGATCCGGGAGTATCTAGAGTGGTGACTTCGATCCATTTCTCTATATAACGCAAGACCAAAACATTTTAAGGTTTTGTGTCAAGTCGGTAGATGGAATCGTATTTTCGAATTCGTTGAGCACTTCAAGAGTGCCTCTCCTTAAGCTGCTTTTGGCTTCGTTCATGTTCCGTTTGTCTCCGAGGCTCCGCCTACGTTTAAATTTGCAATGTGGCTCTCTTTGGTATCGTTGCAACTTTCTATAATGATTTTCGAGCAACGACGAGTCTTTTCTATCCTTCACAACTTTGTTCGACACGTATCTGCTGTAAAAGCGCATTGTACAATTCTCTTGAACTTTGTACATTGATGTCAACATTGTCAGTGCTGGATATGTAATTTTGTCATTGACCGATTAGCTAATCCGAACACTGTCTCTTGTCAGTCTTGCTAAGCGAAGATATATTCCTACGTTTCTCGTTACTGAAATTTAGAACCCTATTCAACTGTGCTATAACGGCTTTATCGTCACAGGTTCCCTTTTCTACGGAGACGAAAAGTTCTCGCCTGTTGCTGACCAGGATGCCTAAGATGTTATCTTCCCGAGTCGGTTCTCTGATTAGGTATTCAATTTTATTTACGGATAAGTCCTTCAGAAAATATCACATGTTCCTCTGTCCCTACATCCTGCCTTCATCACTTGAGTCTCCGACAAAAGTTGAAACCTGCATATGACACGAGTTACAGAACTCAACTTCAATGAATAAATTAGTAGTAGACTCCCTTTTATCAATTGTTGTGTCATTTTACACGGTCATAAACACGCCTAGCCACCTTGTATTATTACTAGGTGGACATCTGAGATTTATTTCATTGTAGTGAGATCTCATTTTGCCTGAATAGTTGTTGGATCTGGTTCATTGTACCTCATCACTTCTTAGGAGTCTTCCTAAGAGTCGTATTCTGCATTTATATACAGAATGTAGAAGCATTCTTCCTAATTTATGGATTAAATAACTACGAAACTCCTCAGGAATAGATAACACAGTAGCTGGAAAAGGAACTGTAGATCCAATAACAACAGATGAACTCAGTAAAGCTTATAAAGTCTGAGAAGGAAGAAGGCACCAGAATCTGGTGATATGAATCCTAAATTTCTTCAGTTGTCCATATAAGAATGAAAAATTGTATTAACATTCCACTTATCGCCAACTAAAAAGGATTTGATTAGGTAACCCCAAAGAAATTACTTCAAGTCATTTTACGCAAAGGCTCTCCATAGAGTTAGTTAGAACGATACAGTGTATGGCAAAACATGTATTAAAATTATTGTGCACTGATGAAAGTTGAAATAATACAGGGATTTAGACAAGGGTGCCCTTGGTCACCTACTCACTATACTTATCGTAAACAAATTCCATATATTCCTTCTCAACACATTTTAATGTATATAACTCTACTACAGACTCAGTACTATTTGAGGACTGCCGAATTACTTTATTTGGAGAGTGAGAGTTTCTACAACGTTGGTTGCATGCGCTTGAGAAAGTACTGCAACCCTTATCATAACACCACAGTCGTCAAATGTCTCTAGAGACGTGTGTTAATTTGCTTCCCCACATTAAAGCGCTGATAAGACACAGCGCTTTCTCGCCTGTTAAGTGCAGGCGTCAGTGTGTTCGTGAGACATGAAATAACTGGTTGGCAAATTACGTTGCTACGGGCTGAGTCACAAACGTCTAGGGAGCCTCTAAAGACTCGAGCACTCGTAGCACTGCATGTGGCGATCCGTGAGGCTGGGTCAGCACACCAACGACTTGCTTCACTCCGAGCTACTTTCTGCCGCAGTATTCAAAAAGAACGTAATTTTGACCTTAAGTCAATGTTAAAAGCTCACCATCATGTAGGCAGAAGATTTTCACGTGCAACACAATAACCACTTTTCGCAATGAAAACATGCCTACTAACGGGAAGAAGATCCACTGGGTTCCATGCTAAGCACTTCAGTGGAGGCCAGATACCTGTGCTGCAGCAATTGTGGCCACATATTCGACAGCAAGAGAACACTTCGGTTGAACTCCATACGGCTCTGAACAGCTGAAACAGCTACCACTCCACAGATGGCGAAATTCGCAGTATCACGATGAAATAGTGGTCACGAATATTATCCTTACGTCATCAACTAGGGAGAATGTCTCGTAGCAATGTAGCGACGCGAAACAGCTGAAGAGGAATGTGCGACACAACTATATAGGCAGCTTTGACCAGTGACGAAATGGTAATGCCTTAGTGTGACATCACCTATTGTAGTACATTTCGAACTTATTTGCTCTACGCCATTGTTCGATTTCATATTTTTGATGGTTCCGGGATAAATTATATTTCAACCTTTGAAGCGACTCTGGAACTATACTATTTTGTAATAGAAATAAAAAAATGGAACCGCTGTAAAGCTTTCTTTGAGATACTGATTCGTTTTTTCTCTCTCTCTCTCTCTGTCATATAATTAATCTACGACTGAGTATCTTATTCGTAACTGGTATTATCTTACACGACATAATATACAGTGGTGTCAAAGGACATTGGATACCGATACGAACATACTCAGCAGGCTGTGTTATCGCGTACAAAACATAAAAAAGCGCAGTCG
Source organism: Schistocerca americana (assembly GCF_021461395.2). Taxonomy (NCBI): domain Eukaryota; kingdom Metazoa; phylum Arthropoda; class Insecta; order Orthoptera; family Acrididae; genus Schistocerca; species Schistocerca americana. Next base: position 181,133,837 of record NC_060122.1, on the reverse strand, counting down.
TTTGACAGAGCTGTCCTTCATTATCAGGTGATTCATGTGAAGTGGTTACGGGCGTGATAATGGCTCCATGACAGGAATTAACAAACTCTGAACGCGTAATATCAGATGGAGCTAGGAGTATAGGCCATTCTATTTCGGAAATCAAGAGGAAATTCAATATTTCAAGACCCATAAGGTCGTGAGCGGGTCTAGAATACCAAATTTTGGGCATTACATCCTATCACGGACATTACGTTGGTTGACGCCCTTCACTTAACGACCGAGGGCAGCTGCGTTTGCATTGGGTTGGCAGTGCTTAAAGACCAGCAACATTGTGTGAAGTAATTGCAGATATCATTGTGGGACTTACGACGAACGTATCCATCACGAGATTGCTCCGAAATTTAGCGTTAACGGGCTATGGCTGCACACGATCGACGAGAGTGCCTTTGCTAACAGCACAACATCGCTTGCAGCGCCTCTCGTGGGTTCACGACCATATTTATTGAACCCTACACGACTGGAGAATCCATTGCATGCTTACATGGGTCGCGATTTCACTGGGTAAGAGCTTACTGTAGGCTTCGAGTGTGACGGAGAACCCACGAAGCCATGGACCCAAGTTGCCATAAGATACTGTGCAAACTTATTGTGCTTCCGTAATGGTGTGAGCTGTGTTTTCATGGTATAGACTGGGTCTTCTGGGCAGTCAAAACCGATCATTGACTGGAAATGGTCATGCTCGTCTACCTGGAGTCCATCTGCAGCCATTCATAGATTTCATTTCTATGGATGACACTGCGCCTTGCCACCGGGCTACAATTGTTAACGATTCGTTTGCGGACTATTCTGGATAATTCGAGTGCATGATTTGGCCACGCAGTTCACCCAACATATATTCCATCGAACATTTATGAGGCATAATCGATAGGTCAGTTCACGCACAAAATCCTACTTTAGTAACACTTTCGCAATTATGGACGGTTGTAGAGGCAGCAGGGGGCACCCAACTACTTGCTTAGTCTATTCCACACCCAGTTGTTGCAGCACCCCGCGCAAAAGGAGGTCAGTCACGGTATTAGGAGGAATCCCTTAGCTTTCGTCCCCACAGTGTACAGTTCGAAAATGAAAACTTCCTCTTCATCAAGAGTTCAAAATATTGCCAGAAATGTGATTTAGCGTTCAGTACCTAGTGTGACACACAATCGCCTTGCTCCTTTGAGCGCTTGTTGATGAAATTACAATCCCCACGTTAAACTATTAAACGTCTCACTCATTTTGTGAATACTCGAGTGCATTGCATATATAGCGTCACATATTCAGTGAGATTATCACAAAAATTAAAGCAACAAAGATTTCAGCTGTGTGGAAGTTACCAAGAAGTGCTGCATTGTAAACACCTGATCAGAGTCTTATCTATCATAGGGAATCCAGTAACCAACCAGGTTTCCGTAACACGCTTCAGAATCCGAAAACAAAGATTAATACGCCAGTACTAATATTGTATACAGATAGTGGGACAGAATAATTTACGTTACACTGATTGTAATTACATGTCTCCTGCTACAAGAGGAATAAAGAGTGACAGCAAACCGCTGGATCATACCTGTTATCACTGATGCGTCCCGTGCCCCCAAAGCTGGAGCTAAGACTTCTTGCGAAGCTCACAAGCTCGGAATGAGCTTTTAACAGCGGCTGTTGTGCTGAAAGAAAAGCTCTACCACTTCACAAAAGAATATCGATAGTTTCTTCTCGGTTTAAGTAAGCGCACGATTTCGTAACGACACTACGATAGCTTCGGCAGAAATCGCAATGATGCTAGGCAACGACACAGGTCCTTCTCCACCGACCATGTATTGTTGCGAACGTTACCAGTGATCGTCACTGAACAACAACACCGTGAATTACACAGAGCATTCCGCAGTGTTTTATCGGAGACGTTATGCGGACATTTTGTATTCACTGTTGTTTAGAAAGGTAGAACTTATCAGAACCCAGATACAGTTATGCATGGATGCTGTGACGTTCGTCCTTAAATTATGTGCTACAGTGAATAGATTGAAAAGTGAATAAAGAAATCATTCAACTAACGTGCTACAGGAAATATTTAAATTTACTCTCGTACGGAACAGAGAGACAAAACTTAATAGAAGTTCGAGTGGCCTGAAAATGTCCATACCGAAGCATACAACTATCATCATCACACCTTAGCAAAAGATCTCGACGAGAATCCGAGAAAATTCTGGACATGCCCAAAATCGCTATGTGTGTCTTACGCTTCTATCCCGTCACTCGTTCACCAGTCTAGTGTGACAACAGAAGATAGCAAAAGGAAAGCCAAAAACTTATATTTCGCGTTTAAGAAACCCTTCACTTGCGTGAATCGTGCAAACATCCCGTAGTTCGACCACCGCATAGAATCACGTACGGCGGACATAGTAATACGCATCCCTGTCGTAGAGAAGCAGATGAAACAACTGAAAGTAATTAGTTCGCCGTGTCCGGATGGAATACCGATTTGGTATTACAAACAGTAGACTTTGGGATTGCCCTCAGTCAGCTTGCATTTATCGCGAACCTCTGCCCAGTGCAGGGTCAAGGAACGGTAATAAATCGTTGCTGAGTGGCAAAGGAACCGACCAGCAAAATTACAGACCAATATCCTTAATATCGGTTTTCTACAGAATTCTTGAACTTATTCTCAATTCTAATACAGTAAATTCCGTCGAGAACGGAAGGCTTCTGTCCACGAATCATATTGTTTTAGAAATAATCGCTCATGCGAAACTCAGCTTGCCGTTTTCTCATATGACACCCGTCGAACCATGGATCAAGAGCAACACGCAGATTCCATATTCTTAGACATCTGAAAAACATTTGACACAATGCCCCACGGCAGATTCTTAAGGGCGGTACAAGCATACAGTTTATGTTTCCAGGTATATAAGTGGCTTGAAGATCCTAAAGTAACACAACCCAGTACGTTGTCCTCGACGGCGTGTATTCATCAGAATCAAGGACTCCGTCAGGTGTCCTCCAGGAAGTGTGATAACACAGCGCTTGTTTTTGATATACTTAAGTGATCTGGTGGAGAGAGTGAGCACAGTCTGCGACTGGTTGCTGATGATGCTGTGATGTAAGGAAAGGTGGCGTCGTGCGTGGATACAATATGATTTAGATAACATTTCTAGTTGATATGGTGAACGGTTAGTAGGTGTCAATGAAGAAAAATGTCAGTTACTGCAGATAAGTAGGAAAAACAAATTCATAATATTCGAATACAGTGTTGGTAGTTTACTACTTGGCACAGTAACGTCGACGGACTATCTGGGCATAACATTGCAGACCAATATGAAATGGAATGAGCATGTAAGGGTGGTAGTAGGAAAGACGTAAGATTGACGAGTGTGTCGACAGGGAGCGGCAGTTTCAAACGTAGTGCCGGCCGCTCTCTCCATGTGTCATCTATATGAGTAGATCAGCGTGCTTACACAGGCAGTCATTGATTTCAACTCCTGATGACGATGTCCAATATAGCGTCCCCAGTGCCATATTACGAAAAGACAATATTTATAAAGAAGACATTCATAATTTGTAAGAGATTTTTTTTTTCATGTAGCCGTAAAATAATAATTTCTCTGTGTAGGTTTAGATTGCAAAGAAATAATTTATGACAGAATGATCTAAAGAGAAGCCCAGTTACACTCGTTTGTTAATTTTTTAGTCGACCTTACTTCTTCGCTTGTCTTGAATGTGTCTAGAGGGACATCTTGTGTGTGCTGACGAATGTAAGCATATTTGTATGAGTTAAGCATATAATATACTGATTTAATATTATTGTTCACTTTTAATTTGTAAGAGGTGATCCCGATTTCATGTCCGCCTTCCTTGAATTAACCTGCATTCAAGTAATTTACAGCTCAACAATCGCAGCGGCCGATGCAGCCAACGACGCCATTACGTGGCGATATCAACTTATGAAAATTTAACGGAAGCTGAAAACTCGCCCGCTATTAGCATAATATCAATTTTTCTCCACAGCCGCACGAAGTTGCAGAAATACTTAGCTTTAAGATTCTTATTTTCAGTACCATAGCCGAGACCCAGAGCCAGGACTCTGACTACAATACAATGGTTAACGGAGGTAAGAAAATACTCTCGCGCGTGTGTGGGCCGCAATTGTAATTAATAACTAAAGATCTTTTGCTTTAACGTCAACTGACTAGCCGAGGAAATTTATATGAAAAGTTTATTACATTGTTCAACTTAAATATCATTTTTATTAAGGCCCACCACGTAAGTCGGCAACAATCAAAAAATAATAATAACAATAATAATATATACATTAAATTACGACGGCCGACGGACGCGAGATTGGCGCCGCAACTTTGGGGCCCGATTAATATGATTTTATTGTAATGAATGTAGTTATGTATATGTCTAATTGTTGTAAAATATTAATGCTTGTATGAATTCTATTACATGTACAACAACAAAACCACACCCTGAGGAGATCTGGAGAGGAAAAAGTGTAGAAAAGAAAAAGGATTGCGAGAAAGAAAAATAAGTAAGGTAAGGCCTATTGTGCAAGCATCCTGTGTAGCTCTGTGCGGAATATCGAACCCATGTGCACATGAGATACCTTCGGTGTTTTGTGTATTTATGTGTTTATTTTTTGGAGGGGATAATTATTCGTTTTGTGTATTTATATGTTTATTTTTGGAGGGGATAATTAATCGTGTGTGTATCAGTGTTAAAGATTTGTCAGTGGCTTAAAGTGAATTTAGTATGGGTAAGATAGGACAACCTAAAGCATCCGTACCAGAAGAACAAAATTCTGTTAATATGGAAAGTGAGGATCATTTGCAATACGTAAACGAATCCCAAGCCACCGCCTCGGATAACATAATTTCCGGAGCGGGGGGCGAGGATCTGTGGACGGTGAATGACGCTCCACAGCAGAATGGGAATAGAGTAACAACTCCACTGCCTGGGCAGGGGGGCCAATCGAGTGCTAGATTAAGCGGGGCGCCAGTATGCTCACCGATTGCAGACCCATTTGCAGAATTTCTGCGCAGGTTAGAAGAAAGAGATAGGGAAAGAGATCAGAAACTGGCTCAGATGCTACGTGAGCAAGAGCAGCGCAATGAAGCGAAACTAGATAGGATCCAAAGCGAACTTGCCGAGATGCGGGACGCGTGCAAAGAAATACCCGATCTTGTGCAAAGCTTAGCCGGAGAGATGCAAAAATTACAGATATCGCAGGCTAGGCTTGAAGATAATGTCCAGACTTTAACCAACCGCGTAGATAATGTGGAGATAGATGCACGGAAAAGTATTGACGCATATTTGGAAGTGCAAGCTCAAAAAGTAGAAAAAGAATTAAATGAATGGCTAGAAGTAAAGGATCGCGAGATATCTGCAAAGATTGAAAGCGACGTAAAAACAGCTGTAGAACAAGCGACTGCGGCCGCGAGTGTAAATATTGACGCCAGCGCTGCCGCACTACATGCCGAATTAACACAGATTAAGTCCCGTGTGACTGCGGAGTTGCCAAATTGGCAACAGGAGGTCGCGCGGAGACTGTCTGCGTTGGAAAGCAAGCGGACAGATCATGAATCCGACTCCGCGTACTGATTACTATAATAACGCTGACGGTAGCCAGGGTGCGAGTGGGCAACCGCAACCTAATGCGAATTATGAGCACGAGCAACATGCGATACCGTGCAGCGTACATCACGAAGTGATGAATGTCCCAGAATGTAGCAATCAGATATGCAAAAAAGAGGACAATGTAATAAAACACAGGACATTCCAACCCTTCAATAGCGAAAAACGAAATGTCCACCCTGTTGTATTTATTAAGAGCTTTAGGAATGTGTTTCCCAGGACATGGACGGAAAGACAAAGAATACAGTTCGTGGTCTCCTTTATTCAAGGTGACGCGGCACTGTGGGCCACCGACGTGTCCGAAAAATGTCTAACGATGCAACAGTTTGAAGGTGCATTCTTGCAAAAATTCTGGTCCGATAGCGTCCAAGAAAGACTACGAAAGGAGTTGTACAGTCCAGAAATGTACAATCCTAAGATGGGAACGTTACGCAAATATTTCGAAAAGTATATAAACAAAACCAGGTACTGGGACGAGCCAATGTCCGATCGTGATATAATCAGATTAATAAAAATGAAGTTGCCCAGTGAAATTAAAAGATATTTCATCAATGTGCCGGAATACGATATAGAACAATTCATGGAAATAGTGGATTCTGTTGACCTATTGATCGAAGATATGAAAACCGAAAACAAGTGGAACCATGCAGGCTATAATCAACACAAAGCCGATTACAATAGCAGCCACAGTAACGGTAGTAACTTAGTACCAAATGGTAACGGGAATAGGCAAGAGCACCGGCAACAGAATCAAGGCACAAACAATGGCAATGGTTATAACAGCAACGGTTATAATCGTGAAAATCGAAAGAGACATCATGATGGACGCATGAGTAATGGATATAATGGTAACGGCAATCCGCAATGGCGGAACAACCGAAACCAGTGGCGTGGTCGTAACGAACCGACACCACAGTGGCAACAAAACACAGCGCCACAATGGAACACCAACCCAGGTCCATCACAGAACATGTCAGGGAGTTACAACCGACCACCACAAAACCAGAGCCATACACAATATCAAAATACACCAACGGGGAGGCAGGGCGCCCAACCCAACAGTAGCAACAACAACAACCAGAACCACAATGTGAGGTTAGTGGAAGTGACAGACAACTGTCAACCCACTGATGCTCATCCGTTAAACTAAAGACAGCCACAATACGCTCTCCGTTGTTGGCTGCAGGATGGTGTAGTGAGGGCACATTCACGGATGACAGCCATAAACTTTGTATGCTGAGATACAATGAAGGAACAAAAATAGAAAAGGAACTTGTAGACATACCGCAGACATGTAACCGAACCGACAAAAGTGTTGTGCAGGCTATATTGCAAGCAGATATGTACGGAGCACCAATACACATAATAGTCGATACCGGTGCGTCAACCAATGTCATGAGCGCAAATTTTTACAAGTACTTGAGTCAAAATAATAGAATACCAGTATTGCCAGTGAAGAATTGTCGTGTTACAGGTGCAATAGGTGCACAATCTCATATCATAAAGCACCAGGTGCAGGTCGAGTTTACGGTAGGAAATGAAGCAATGAAAAGCTCGTTCCTAGTAGTTAAGGGATTAGGTGTTGCTTGCATCCTGGGGATGGAATTTTTACGCCAGAGGGACGCAAAAATCGACCTCTTGTGCGGGGAAGTAAGCCTTATGAATGAGGATAGACGTGTAATTTTGCCGTTGTTGAGGACACGGGAAGTGCACGGTAAATATTGCCGGAGCTTTCAAACGAGATTCGAAGGAATACAGGTAATGAATTTATATTCTGACTTAAGTACAAGACAAGCATGTTATAAGGAGTTTATTACTGAAGACAGAGAGGAAAAAAGGAAACTGATAGCCATGAAAGTTAGGGAGTCAGAACATTTGACGGAAGCACAACAAAACGAATTGACTCAGCTACTTACAGATTATGAGTATGTGTTTTCGGAAAAACCCGGTGTTATCGAGGGCTACACCTATAACATCGAAGTGGTACCTCACGATACTTTCTGTCACGCAAACTACACCATCCCGTGGTCGAATAAGGAGGCAATTACGAAGTAAACAAGAAAAATACTTACAAAGACTTAAAGAAGTTTGCTCAGTAGAGCAACGTTTACATATGTGTAGTAGGTTAAGTTTAGAGTGTATTTTTTTCTGTGTGTAAATGTTAAGATTTTAGTGTAACATTTAAAGACAATGAGGCACACAAGATTAGTGCGATTCAATTTTGTAGACGTTAAGGAATAATAGTATTTTTAAGCAATTGCATTTTGAAAAAAAAATGAACGTAGGTTTAAGAATATTTTACAAATGTCATGTTTAAAAATGCTTTAAAAAAATGTTTAAAAAAAAAAGTCAACAGCATGTAACGATGAAAGAATTTTTCATTAGTGTGTCATGAATATTTTTGAACTGTAGTAGTAATGCAACTTATGAAATTCAAAATTATAGTGTATAAGTCGTTTCATGTATTTATGTCTATACCGATCTTGAAATATGCTCAATCATAATTTACTAAACAACATGAGTGCAGGGTGTACATCACCCAAGGTACCTCATGTGTTATGGACAAGGTACAAAGCAAATCAGTAAACGCGACTACCGCTATGCACTGTTAAAATATATTGCCATCTGCTAAGGCAGAGATTTGCACGAATTTGTAGTGCAAACAAAAGTCACAAATCTAACATTAATCTAGGAACTTGCACGCTAGGCCTAGATTATAAAATGTCTACAATAATGCGAGAGGCAAAGTTTTGTAAAGTCGAGCCTGGCTCTGGAGAGCAAGTACGCAATGAGTGGGCAGACATGACATGGGGACTTACCTCAGATGAGACGGAAATACAATTGTATAGTCAAAAAATCTGAAGGCAAGTACGACTCTAAGTGGAAAATAAAAAGAGATAATTAGTGCGAGAGACTGGTAAAATCCAGCACTAGCCAAAATCCAGTTCAGACTGAACGAAATACATTAGTGTTTGTGAACTAATCGAAACAGTTACTTTAAGCAGTGTGAAAAACTGTGAAGGTGAAACTGTGATATGGACAGTGAAGTGCTAGTATTGAACGTTCAACAGCGGTGAGGACGCCAAACGCCAATATTACGCACGAAAATCTGTGAATTTACTATAAATGTGAACTGTTAACGTGAAGTGAACCCACAGTCAATATTTTTGGGACAGACTGTAGTTTCAGTGAGCACAATAATGCGAGATTGGAATGCGATGCGTGGACTGTTGCAAAACAGCGACCGCAGAAACGGCGAATGTTTGTGCTAAGCTCGTATTGGGACACTCACCAGTGCCTGCGAGTGCGGCGAAAACATAAATAATTTTATCAAGACAAAAACTGACGTGTAATGGAAACAGTATTGCATCAAAACTGCATTCACGGGAGAAGGTCCATGTCATGTTTTCTGCAAGACAGTGCTAGCTTGACACTCGGAAACTGGCGAAAACTTAACAACAACTGCCGCACTAATAAATGCTCCTTTCCCACTAGCGTAACCATCTGAAGCGGGAAACAAATATTACGTTGGTTGTGTGTGTGTTTCATGTACTACATCGGAGATGCGTAGCAGAGCTGACTCCTGCCAACAAGAGCGGGGGGCGGATATCATCCCACTCCGCCACGCCCGGGCGAGACAGAAGCGCATCGCCAACGGTGCAGCCGATCAGCTGATTCTGACGTTCCGCGACGGAGAGACACACGCTGGCGTCGAGCGGGCGTTGACCTCTCCGCAGTCGCCGCGAACGCTGAGCACCGAACACACCAACCGACGCCGTCGCGAGCTGTGATGTAAGGAAAGGTGGCGTCGTGCGTGGATACAATATGATTTAGATAACATTTCTAGTTGATATGGTGAACGGTTAGTAGGTGTCAATGAAGAAAAATGTCAGTTACTGCAGATAAGTAGGAAAAACAAATTCATAATATTCGAATACAGTGTTGGTAGTTTACTACTTGGCACAGTAACGTCGACGGACTATCTGGGCATAACATTGCAGACCAATATGAAATGGAATGAGCATGTAAGGGTGGTAGTAGGAAAGACGTAAGATTGACGAGTGTGTCGACAGGGAGCGGCAGTTTCAAACGTAGTGCCGGCCGCTCTCTCCATGTGTCATCTATATGAGTAGATCAGCGTGCTTACACAGGCAGTCATTGATTTCAACTCCTGATGACGATGTCCAATATAGCGTCCCCAGTGCCATATTACGAGAAGACAATATTTATAAAGAAGACATTCATAATTTGTAAGAGATTTTTTTTTTCATGTAGCCGTAAAATAATAATTTCTCTGTGTAGGTTTAGATTGCAAAGAAATAATTTATGACAGAATGATCTAAAGAGAAGCCCAGTTACACTCGTTTGTTAATTTTTTAGTCGACCTTACTTCTTCGCTTGTCTTGAATGTGTCTAGAGGGACATCTTGTGTGTGCTGACGAATGTAAGCATATTTGTATGAGTTAAGCATATAATATACTGATTTAATATTATTGTTCACTTTTAATTTGTAAGAGGTGATCCCGATTTCATGTCCGCCTTCCTTGAATTAACCTGCATTCAAGTAATTTACAGCTCAACAATCGCAGCGGCCGATGCAGCCAACGACGCCATTACGTGGCGATATCAACTTATGAAAATTTAACGGAAGCTGAAAACTCGCCCGCTATTAGCATAATATCAATTTTTCTCCACAGCCGCACGAAGTTGCAGAAATACTTAGCTTTAAGATTCTTATTTTCAGTACCATAGCCGAGACCCAGAGCCAGGACTCTGACTACAATACAATGGTTAACGGAGGTAAGAAAATACTCTCGCGCGTGTGTGGGCCGCAATTGTAATTAATAACTAAAGATCTTTTGCTTTAACGTCAACTGACTAGCCGAGGAAATTTATATGAAAAGTTTATTACATTGTTCAACTTAAATATCGTTTTTATTAAGGCCCACCACGTAAGTCGGCAACAATCAAAAAATAATAATAACAATAATAATATATACATTAAATTACGACGGCCGACGGACGCGAGACCTAGGAGACTAGTGTGTCTTATTCTAAATGATGCTGCTTGTAAACCGAGTAGATTTTGTAGAAGCATGCTACAGGGAAAGACTTAGAGGTCACATCTTTAAAGCTCATTGTGGCTCGAAAATGGTGTAAGCTACAGTAATCTCACCAAAATTCACTCAAAGGTTCTCCACGTGCCTTGTGTAAACTAGCTGCTATTAGTAGAGCAAAGGATTCCTGTTGATATGTAAATTCAAGTTCAACGCCCCCCCCCCCCCCCCTCGGGATATGGCTGTCGAATTTCGCTGTCTTCTGCATTATTATTGGTGTGTATTACTATTACACTCTGCATGTGATTGGTAAAAACGGTCTGCGAAAATTTTCACTTCTCTGAATTGTGGTCTGAGGTGACATGGAATATATGAATTTTCAGATGTTATATTCGTGGAACCTTGTTTATGCATATCAGATGGTACTGTATAATATTTCCAGTCCACTTCTACATGCAAGAGTAGACGCAATAGTTACCTGAATATTGTACCATTAACATCTTCCTCATATTAATTCACACACAACTAGACTTCCAGCTGCATGTCTTTCTCTGTCATACCTTCATGAGTTACGGTCGCAGGTTAGAATCCTGCCTCGGGCATAGATGTGTGTGATGTCCTTAGGTTAGTCAGGTTTAAGTAGTTCTAAGTCCAGGGGACTGATGACCTCAGATGTTAAGTCCCGTACTGCTTAGAGCCATTTGAACCATTTTTCCTCATACCTGCTGTTAGCTCCTTACATTGGGAGTGGTATTTGCATGTAACCTAAACCAAGAATAAATATTCTGGATATGCTGCTGTTGTTATTATTAATTTGTTGTTGTTATTATAGCAACCAAAATCAATATCATTGTTTCTGAGGAACAGATACAGCTGCATTTTTATTTCATGAAAAATTAACCTCTGCAGATTACTTACTTCCCACAGATTGACTGTTGACTGCTCCTCCTGTGTCAAGCTGGGCTTCTCTACCATCTTCAACTTCCCTTGCTCAGAAACAAATGAACCAGAACCTCTATATCTTTAAGAGTATCTCGTGGCCCTTCCAACATAATTGCGTGTAACGGTGTTTATATTTGCTAGTAAACAACAGATTACATGAGTACTAACATACTAAATAGAACAATCAAACCGAGTGGGCCAGCACAGTGGTTAGCACTCTGGACTCGGGGGGGGGGGGGGGATGAAACGTCTGGCCATCTTGATTTAGGAATTGATGCCCCCTTTATACAAGTTAGTGCGTCAATTGGGAAGAAAAGAACAAATGCACCAGGTGTTTATGACGGTGAAACCTAGTGTTAGTTGTGCTCTGTTTGAAAATGAAGACAAAGGTATTGACGAAAGAGCGACGGTAACAAAAACCACAGTTTCAGGGAATAAAAAAAACATCACAGTTTCAATGCTCTTGGATCCAGGAGTTATCACTGATTGGTTACACTTGCAAGTAGGCTGTTTAGGTTTTTATATTGGTAACGCCACGTAGCGCTCTGCATAAAAATCACTGGCTGTGCTGTGTGCGGTCTGTGGATGGTTGGCATTGTTGTAATATTCCCTATTGTAGTGTTGGGCAGTTGGACGCGAACAGCGCGTAGCGTTGCGCAGTTGGAGGTGAGCCGCCAGCAGTGGTGGATGTGGGGAGGGAGATAGCAGAATTTTGAGAGCGGACGATCTGGACGTGTGTCCTTCAGAAAGAGTAAATTTGTAATACTGGATATCATGAACTGATATATATATATATATATATATATATATATATATATATATATATATATTCTTCTCTATAGAAACTGAAGTTTTTGGCCTCTTGTCAAGAAAAACATTTAATGAAAGAAACTTCTCCTTCATTGCTGCATTTTTCTTTTTACAATCTTTATCTTACTTCGAATGGCTAAATTGCATATAAAATGCCAATACCATAAGGGGGGAAAAGTATTAGCCTCAAATGCAATATAAAAGTAGAGGACCCAACAATCTAAACGCTGGTCGTGATATCTCTGAAGCAGGGATACCAAGATAATGCTCAGTTTGTTCTACTGTTCGTGGGGTAATGCTAGTAGTCGACTCTTACATTCTGTTAAACTCAGTGCCTGTGGCTATATATATATATATATATATATATATATATATATAAAATGGCTTTTGAACATTATTAAGGTAAATACATTGTTCATTCTCTATCAAAATCTTTAATTTGCTAAGTATGCCTATCTGCAGTTTGTGCCTTCAGCAGTTAGAATATTTTATATAGCTGGCGGTATTGGCGCTCGCTGTATTGCAGTAATTCGAGAAACGAAGATTTTTTTGAGGTAAGTGATTCATGAAAGATATAGGTTATTGTTAATCAGGGCCATTCTTTTGTAGAGATTATTGAAAGTCATAATGCGTTGCGCTAAAAATATTGAATGTTAGTTTAGTGTTGATCAGAATAAGTAAAGAGAGAAATGTCTGAGTACGTTCAGTTTTGCTCAACTGTCTGAAAATCAAATAACGTAGAGGTTTTCCAGAACTGCCATTTATATATTTTTCTAAGGGGAAGTGTCACACTGAGGTGAAAGATGTTACTTTTTTCAAAATATGAAAGCAAATATTGAAGATAGTTTTCAGTTTATCCACAAAACGGAAAAAAACTTGCACGGACAATGGTTTTTATGACTGGAAGGAAGGGGTAAAATGGTTTAAAATGCAAGAAACGGCATTCTGCCTCATAGAAGCTGTAAAGTAATTCAAATCCTTAAAATGGAATATCATTTCTTTATTCAGATGTCAGAAGAAAAACCTATGTTTGTTCACTAAAAATCGTATTTTCCCTTTGATATTTAGCAGTGGAGGGCTTGAAATATGAGCGTATATGGCTGAAAAAAGTGATTGCAACAATTGACACTCATGAGCCAAAACATTATGACCACCTGCGACATAGCTTGATTGTTCGTCACTGGAGCGAAATGCACCACTGATTGAGAGTATCAGGATTCCGACAGTTTGTTGGCAGGTTTGTGTAGGTATGTGGCAGTAGATGTGTACGCACAGGTCATGTGATTCTCGGAAATAACGGGTCGCTGATTCGCGTACGTGGTAATGGCGCCCGGTCGCGACTGAGATGACTCCCACAGGATTTAGATCAGGCGAATTTGATCGTCGAGACATCAACGTGATTTCACTGTAACGCTCCTCGTACCACGGTAACACGATTCTGGCTTGGAGACACGGACTGTTATACTCATGAAAGATGACACTGCCGACGGGGAAAATATCAAGCACGAAGGGTTGCAAGTGGTTCACAGCTGTCAGCGTATCTTCGATTACTATCACGGGTCTCTTGCAAGCGCAGTAGAATGTCTCCCAAGTATAATGCGGCTCCCACCAGTCTGCGTCCGTGGCGCACTCGATTCGGGCAGCCGCTCATCCCGATGATGGCGTTTGTGGAGACGACCACCGACCTAGAGTAGCACAAATGTGATTCACCCGAAGAGCGGACACTTCCCATTGATCGACGGTCAAATCCCGATGGTCCCGTGACCAACGCAATCGTAACTGACGACGACCATGGGTCAACGACTGAACGCGAAGGGGTGATTTGCTGCAGAGCTCCATGTTCAACAACGTACGACGAACAGTGTATGCCGAACACTCGTGCGTACACCAGCATTGTGCTCTTGTGGCAGAGATGCCACAGATCACCACCTACCCTACTTTAGGGAGCAGAGAAGCCTCCTAACCCCACGTTCTGTGCAGAGTCATAGACTTCTAACCATTTAGCGCCTAGTAGTAACTCCACGGTCTTTTTTGCTCTTTCCGTAAATGGTCACCACAGTAGCATGTGAATATTCGACCAGGTGCGCTGTTTTCGAGATACTCGTTCACATACTCTGAGTAATAATAATCTGCCCTTTGTCAAAGTCCCTTACCTCAATGGATATCCCCATTTGCAGCCGATATCTTCACTACGGCAATCCCCCGTCCGTGTCTGCTCCGCTTACATACTTTTGTTATTGAATCACGTGCCCGCAAAGCCACCAGGCCGCATTCAACGTCGCGGTGAGCAATGGTCATAATTTCCTGGCTTATCAGTGTAGATAAATGCGACACATTGTCTGAAAATGTAAATAGTACCGTGTCTGGATATAATTAAATCTCAATCGACTCTCGTATTCCTGTCATGGTGAAACATTACTACTTTTTTCTTTTAATGACGTAACGTCTTTCTTTTACTTTTCTTCAAATCAAATTTCTTTTCTATAGAAACTTAAGTTTTTAGTTTCTTGTCAAGGAAAACATTTAATAAAAGAAGCTTCTCGTTCATTGTTGCATTTTTCTTTTTACCATCTTTATCTCACTTCGAATGCCTAAATTGCAAATACCATAAGGGGGAAAAGTATTAGCTTCAAATGCAAAATAAAAGTAGAGGACCCAACAATCTAAACGCTGGTCGTGATATCTCAGAAGCATAGGTACCAAGGTAATGCTTAGTTTGTTATGCTGTTCGTATGGTAATGCTAGTAGTCGACTCTTAAATTCTGTTAAACTCAGTGCCTGTGATGTTATCAGATAGTGTACAAACTAGTCCGTTAGTCAGATTACCATATTGTTTTTCTGGCAGGGATATCGCTTTTTTCTGTCGCCGCAACTTCTTGTATCTTGACGTATTGCCTAGTTGTCCTCAGTTTTTGATGCGTTCATTCCCAGATTCTGCGTGTTCGGTGACGTACGAATATTTGAATTGATGTATAAGTGTAACCTCTTTATTGCACTTGACGCAACTGGGCGAATCCGCGAAATGGATAATGTAGCTTTGTGCGCACTGAGATCATTTCATTGACGACTTTATACCATGTTGTGCCAACATCCAATGTAAGCTGGTTGTTGTGAATGTTCTTCTACACATAGAGCCAATGGATCTGAGGGTATTTAGCTTTTATTCTGTTAGGAGTCTAACTCCCTCTACTCTAATAATACCGCTTCTTTGCGGAGCAAATTTTGTCTCCCTGGATTACGTAAGTGATCTCGACTGTGGCGGTTCTGAGACAGCTAAGCTTTGAGCGTGTTTTGCCAGCACTGATAAGTGCTACTTGGCTTGTTGAAATAACTACTTTTAGAAGCAGACTTGTTAGGTTCGTATGACTGAAACACACACACACACACACACACACACACACATATATATATATATATATATATATATATATATATATATATATATAAATCTCTCCTTCATATCTACCACAAATAATTACTTATGCCATCAAGACATTCCCCAAGTGAACAATGGAGTGGCCTCATTTACAAAGAATCAGCACACGATCGGTTTACATTCCCCTCCCCCTTCTGTCAGCTATAGGCTATATGTATATCAATTAATAGTATATATTTTGTATATTTTTAAAGCATACTCAGTCTATTACTCCAACTTTTACTTACGTATAAAACGTAACAGATGTAATCTTAATCTGAAAAATTTTGTTCTCCTTCAATCACTCCATTCATCCACTCTATCTGAGCTTCTCTCTCTCTGCCTCTATTTTGCCCTTCACATTTTCTATGAATTAATTTAGTTATTTGCTTGTCTCCTTTGATGTTTTTAAATGAACATTAAGTTGCATAACTCCCAGAACTCAATAGATCCACCCAAATAAAACCATTTGTATGACATATCAGCCTGATATTTCATATTACTGTTCACATCATTAACAGTAAAGTCATCTACGTATCTTTAACTCAGTATCAATTTATTACTTCAGCATTTACTTGCTTATAACGCGAAACAGGTGTCACTTTAACAAACCCACAGCTCTAGCATATTCAAAACTTATATCTCTTTCTCGCAGCCCTTTCACCCCTACCTCTAACTCCATCCAAAATTGTTATCTATGTATGAGTTTACAACTGTTGGCAACACAATTTTGCACCTCTGGCTTGCGACTCATCACCTGATTACATAAACGAGGAGGAAATCTAAACTGTATAAACCTGACAAAAAATTATTTGTACAGCACTTGAAATATGTGCCCTAACATATATTCATCAACTCAACCAAAGATCTTCACAATCTTTTGAGACTTACTTGGAAATAATAGCGTTGTTTTGCTATATGTTTTTAATATTTTGAAATAATTTTTCTGTATTTGCTATGTGTTCAATCAGACCCCGTATTTATTTTCAAAGTGCGACAGTATATTTGTGACTTATTGCGACAGAGAAATAAGCCTGTGACCACTGAAGCTATTCTAATTGAATTGTATTATTTTCACATTTATATTTACTTTTAGTTTTTAATCCGGAATCTCCGCAAAACCATGTTCTCAAACAGAGTTTTGTTTCTCCACAAGACAGTGCCATAGGTTACCCCAAAGACATAAAACAACACACATGTCGTATTACTACATGTGAAGCCACATAATGATGGAGGATTAAACATTTGAAACGCGTTGTGGATATGCAGACATAAATAGTTAGAGGTAACAATAAACTTGTTGTTTCATTCGACTTCAATAACAGTCACGGTAAAGCCAAACCTAAAATTTTTGCGTTTAAAAGTAAGTTCATTAATTTAGATTTGTTGCAATAGCTTCGTATTAAGCTTTGGGTGAAAGTTTTTGTTCCTTATTCGGTCTTGTACCGACGCAAACATGCTCAAATTATTTGAAAATGTTTGACATACGACTTTTTTCTGATAACATTAAGGCAGGGAGCAAACTGTTAAGTTTTCTGAAGACTTTTCGACCGTAACTGCTTGTAGCTCCATAGTTAATGGCCAAGCCCCAGGGATTGACCGATCCAATCGAATGGCCCAGCTACGTGACCACTGCCCATGGTTTTGAGCTGGACTCCTTGCAAAATTACTCCGACAAGTGGACAGAATTTTGTACGTCTTCCAGATTTTGGTGCAGCTTTTAAAAGAAAACCGAGAGATCTGGTCGAAAGTTTCCGAAAAATGTACAGATATTACGGAGCTCTCTATTTGAAGGATATCTGTAATAATTATTGCTTCATCATGTTGGTTAACTGCCCCCAAGGACGGCACATGTTTGAATGCACGCGATTTAGCTCGTATCATGTTGTTCACTAAGTCTGTCAATCTTGTATTTTCTACCGAAGCTAGTATTTTGTAATCGGCGTTCATTACGGTTTCCGACCCAAGGGATTCGATATTTGCTGGCCATATTTCATTTGTAACAATACAATGCGCACCTCTTGAGAGCTTGTAGGAAGCTGTTGGACATTACATGCATCGGTGAATCTTTAATTAAATCTTCTTTCAGTACATCCCAATAACTGATATAAAATTCATTTAGTATGCCTTGTTCTTCTGGTAACTTTCCTTTCCGGCTTCTCCATAACGCTTGATATATTTTCTTTTCCGTAAATTCTTCGCTGAGGGAATTGTCTACGTGTGTTAGCACGTCGTCGCTATCATTCTGGAAAACTGAGTCGAGTTTCTGGTCCAATTTTATTGCCGTATACAAGGATATGTTGTAGCACTCCGATTCTGAAATGGGACTTCTGTGAAATGGAGCCTTTGACGCCCGTATTATATGGTAGAGTGACGCATTGTCTTTTTAGAAATGTTGTTTTTTCTCTGGATCTCAGTTTTAGACCACTTCCTTCTCTGCATTGACAATATCTGAGCTTTAATATAGTGTAATTTGATGCAATTCTCGGAAACCCGTAAAATAAAATTCATCTTTATGTCTCTCCAAATCACTTATTGTCTAAGCAATCTCCTTAGATTTGGTTTCACATGCCCCACATACTGATTTAGTACATTGGGATATTTCCTGCGGTGCTGACGGAGGCCTTCCCTGTTTCCAGAACCGTAATTAGTAAAATTCCTCATTTCTAAGTAAGGTAATAATTAATTTCAAGTACCCTTTTCCAGGAAGAGGCGCTTACTTCTGTAAACTGATTAAAATATGATAAGCTAAAATCCAGTCTGTCTGCAGGGCGAATGACCAGTGACATAGACGTTTATGAATAATTTTGCTTTTGTTGTCTCCCAAGAGTTAATCATATTTAAACTTATGACCATGTATTCGAGTTCCACGCACCTGTTGATATTTGGTTTTCGGTCTTCTTTCTGTTGATAACGAAGTTAAAATCACCACCAATGATGACCTTGCTCCATGCCGTTGGTAAAACAGATACTATTTCCTGCCTGAAAAACTTGGACCCCGCCTCTCTACGACTGCTTCCAGATGACGCGTTCAAATTTATAAACATTTTATCTTCTATTTTTGCGGATACTCCTCTACCACTTAAAAGCTTCAGTTTCTGCCATTTGAGTACCGTCTTTTGTTAATATCACTGTGTCTATAGTTTTAGATCTATTGAGAATTGCATCGTATCCTGCAATTTTATCTAGAGTGTTAGTTTGGATTTCTTGCAGTAATGCTATAAAGATTTTGACCGCGTATAAGAACCGTTGGAGACATGTCAGTTTTACTCCGGCCCTAAATTTTTCAGACTCTTTCCACGTACACCTAAAGAGGGAAACGTACATCCGATTAAAACGTTTGGAACGTCACTACTGCGTCCAGGCTCATTGTTTACACTCTCGGTAAAATCGACGCTAAGTGAATTAGTCTTAGCTGATGTGTGTCCCGTTTGCCACCTTTTCTCTACCTAATTCTGCTTCGAGGTCAGCCTAACTTTCATCTGGGACAGTCTTGTTTAACGCGATCTGTTTCATTACATATGAAGCATGTTGTCAGTTGCCCCAAGTACGTAATATATGCTCGATAGTCCCTAATACTCATTACGGGTGAGATCGATTGTTAACTTTAATTTTGACAGATCTTATTCCACTAGGGTTGGGTAACAGACAAAAATCTGCCCAGACCTCATTCCTATGCCTCCGTAAGTTTAGAATCGGAATTTGATTACTTCTCTTGGAACTTCCGTGGTTATGTCGAAGACATGTATATTTTCCAGTTTGTCTTAGACCGGACTAGCGATAAATTTAGAGACAGAGGCTGCCTCCTGTGTTTACTTAAAGTAACAAGTAGACTCACGCATTAGTTGCTCATGCACAAATTTAGAGCACAGTTTGAAATACTTTAAGTCCCCCATTACGTGTTTCTGTATGAAATTTAGCTCAAATTTAACCTCCCATTCTACAAAAGCTTTTCGTTTTACCAAAACTACGTGCCCACATACTGTCACCCAACTTAAATTCATATGCCAACATTTGACTAAACAGAACCTAATTTGGTCCGCAGCTCGTGGTCGTGCGGTAGCGTTCTCGATTCACTGCGGGGTAAGGGATTTTCTCTGCCTCGTGATGACTGGGTGTTGTGTGATGTCCTTAGGTTAGTTATGTTTAAGTAGTTCTAAGTTCTAGGGGACTGATGACCATAGATGTTAAGTCCCATAGTGCTCAGAGCCATTTTTTTAGAACCTAATTTGAATCTAACTGGCCTGAATACAACTGGTCTTTATATTAAATGCACAACTAAAGTAAAACAATTGTTTAGACTAATAAAAATATTCATTCAACTCATGTCTTGACTCGGGTCAGCGAGATTTCTATTTTTTGAATAAAATTTCAAAACAATGCCCAATCTTCTGCATACCATATGGTTTAATGAAGTAATGCGTAATGATAAATCTTCTTTAAAGAACGAGATAGTGTTAGAAACTATTCCTATGAAATGATATTCCAAGACAACGATTTTATAATGAAGCATGTATTCATAAACACAGAGTAAAACGTGACGTGATCTTCACACGTAACATTTGTCTGGGCGATACTGTGCTTAACACAGTGAACAATGATTTACAAAGGGTACAATATTAACAGAGAATTTCTGTAAAAACCAAACAGCTTAGTCGGTTGATACGTTAATGCGCGACTCAAGGAAGTCCTGTGGTCATCTCTTAGCTCTGCGCAGTTGAACGAAGTTAACTAGTTGACAATTATCATTCCGACAAACTACCTGCGCAGTGGTACGGTCTCGTCTCAAACTTCTCTTCACACACACACACACACACACACACACACACACACACACACACACACACACACACACACAAAAAAAAAAAAAAAAAAAAAAAAAAAAAAAAAAAAAAAAAAAAAAAAATCAAAATTTTTGTTCTTTTTGCTTTTCAGTACATACGTAACTTATAAACATTGGATGCAGCCCACAAAAGTCGATACTTTGTGACTGACTACTACCATTCCTTAGGCGGAACTGCTCTCGGGAACTAGCTTCTAGGAAATGGCGATACACTTCGGTACTTTTTATCCAACTAACGCGAGCTTCTGTTGGAAGTGAGTGAAGGACGATTAAACTTGGAGTAGGCAACAAAGCACTGGGCGTCCACGCCTCTTCACAGAACATGGAATTCGAATGATTTACGGCTGTGTAAAGTAGGGTAGCGGGCGCTGTGTGGCTAGATCGAAGACAGAGTACAATGCTGGGGCAGGCACAAGTTCAGTGAACGTTGTTGATCAGGGGCTTTTCTGCAGAGTACCTCAACGAATTCTCATGTTGATCGAGTAACACCGTCAATTTCGATTGGAGTGGCTACGGGATCACCGTGGATCAATGAAAAATTGGCGCCTTATCGGACCATTCACGTATCTTGTTACACCAGATCGATGGCCTAGTCAGGATAAGCCGTCAACCAGGCGAACGATTACTCCACAACACGCACTTCACCACGCACAGAGACCAATGGGGGCGATGTTATGCTATGGGGAATAGTCACCACCACAACTGTGGACTACGCGAACATTAACGCAGACCACCAACATCATTCCTTCATCCCTGATTTATTTCAGACGGCAATGGCGTTTTACAGTTTACCAACAGTCTGGGAACACAAATCGCCTTGTACTACAACGTGTTTCACCCAGACGTCTTCATTGGAACTCTGCCTAAAATTTCTTTAATAGGATTTCGACAACGCTAAGTGTAGTTTCCGTGGTAATATCCTCTGACGTCAATGCTTCTTCCATTTTTATTGCGACTTCATCCACATGTACCGATAGTACACTATCCTTTGTAAAAAAATAAATAAATAGATAAATCAAAAATAAAAATAAAACCCATAGGTACATATCCTCATATACTGTCTCATTATCTGCTTGCAACGTTGGTATGTATACCAGCACTAGCGCATTAATAAAAATCTGATAGTGAGATGCGGCCTCTGCAGAATATCAGCCTACAAGTAACTGACAACAGTATAAAGCGCACGAACATTTTTTAACTGAAAATTTAGTCGACCCACATCGACAAGTGAATCAAAATAGTTCCCCCATAGACTGTAAAATAACCGAGATATAAAATAAACGAGATTGTTAGTCAACACTGTGGGCCGAACAAACAGCACAGGTGCTTTCCTTTGAATATCGGAAAGTTCCAAACCCCCGGGGGATGCTCACGCGCAACTACCTCGTATCGTAATAGGAAAATGTGATGGTGTCATTAAAGATGACTAGACGGCTTTTACAGATTCCTAGCCATCATCGCGGAAAGGGGAAAGATCTGAATGAAGAGATGTGCTTTGCACAAGACGTAGGTCTCCACGATTCGAATTTTCTGAAGTAGACTAAGGGAACACAGTTCTTAGACACACCAAAAAAGGTTAGCATCACCTCGGTTCCGAGAGTTCCGGAACCTGTAGAGAGAATTGAAATAGAGATCACATAAACATCAATTCCACCTCTTTTTTTTTTTTTTTTTTTTTTTTTTTTTTTTTTTTTTTTTTTTTTTTTTTTCATGAAAAGCACACATTGCATGTTGTACCACCATAAAGCAAGACCTTCAGAGGTGGTGGTCCAGACTGATGAACACTGAACACACCGGGTATCTCTAATACCCAGTAAGTCCTCTTGCATTGTTGCATTGATGCATGCCTTAATTCGTCGTGGCATATTATTCACAAGTTCAAGGCACTGTTGGTCCAGATTGTCCCACTCCTCAACGACGATTTGGCGTAGATCCCACAGAGTGGTGGGTGGGTCACGTCATCCATAAAGAGCCAATTTCAATCTACCCCAGGCATGTTCGATAGGGTTCATGTCTGGAGAACATGCTGGCCACTCTAGTCGAGCGGAGTTGTTATCCTGAAGGAAGTCAATCGCAATATGTGTACGATGGGGGCGCGAATTGTCGTCCATGAAGACGAATGGCTCGCCAATACGCTGTCGATATGGTTGCACTATCGATCGCAGAATGGCATTCACGCATCGTACAGCCGTTACGGGGCCTTCCATGACCACCAGCGGCATACGTCGGCCCCACATAATGCCAACCACAAAACGGGAGGGAACATCCACCTTGCTGCACTCGCTGGACAGTATGTCTAAGACGTTCATCCTGACCGGGTTTCCTACAAACACGTCTTCGACGATTGTCTGGTTGATAGCATATGCGACACTCATCGGTGAAGAGGACGTGATGCCAATCCTGAGCGACCCATTCGGCATTATGTTGGCCCCGTCTGTACAGCGCTGCATGGTGTCGTGGTTGTAAAGATGGGTCTCTCCATGGACATCGGGAGTGGAGTTGTGCATCATGCAGCCTATTGCGCATAGTTTGAGATGTAACACGACGTCCTGTGACTGCACGAAAAGCATTATTCAACATGGTGGCGTTGCTGTCAGAGTTCCTCCGTGCCATAATCCGTAGGTAGCGGTCATCTACTGTAGTAGCAGACTGAGCGAGGCATGTCATCGCACTGGACCCGCATTCGGGAGGACGACGGTTCAATCCCGCGTCCGGCCATCCTGATTTAGGTTTTCCGTGATTTCCCTAAATCGCTCGAGGCAAATGCCGGGATGGTTCCTTTGCAAGGACACGGCCGACTTCCTTCCCTAATCCGATGATACCGGTGACCTCGTAGTTTGGTCTCTTCCCTCAACAACAACAACAACAACAACAACATGTCATCGACAGTTCCTGTCTCTCTGTATCTCCTCCATGTCAGAACAACATCGCTTTGTTTCACTCCTTTCACTCCGAGACCCCTGGACACTTCCCTCGTTGAGAGCCCTTCCTGGCACAAAGTAACAATGCGGACGCGATCGAACCGCGGTATTGAACTACAGACAACACAAGCAGTGTACCTCCTTCCTGGTGGAATGAGTGGAACTAATCGGCTGTCGGACCCCCTCCGTCTAATAAGCGCTGCTCATACATGATTATTTGCATCTTTGGGCGGGTTTAGTGACATCTCTGAACAGTCAAAGGGACTGTGTCTGTGATACAGTATCCACAGTCAACGTCTATCTTCAAGAGTTCTGGGAACTGGGGTGATGGAAAACTCTTTTTGAAGTGAGGATTATAGGACTGGCCCTTTTATTTTTCCCGTAACTGACATACAATTAAGTGAAGCCATTTTAAGTGGAAAACAATCATCTATGACTCCCAAAGACTTAAGTCCACCGAACACCGCTACTCATGAAATGATAGCAGTATCAAAAGACCATCAATCCATCCATCGAAATTTGCCTTCGTTAATGAGGGCACCAGATATAAGGCAAAAGGCATCCACGGTAGACATCATATACGAAGAAACCGGTCTTTAGACTCACAGTCAACAAAGATTTTAAAAACATCGTTCTTGTGAATAACAACTAGCTCTTTATGCACACGGAATGTCTAGTGCTATTGACAATGGTTTTCAAACTGATTCCGTATTTCTAGATTTCCAGAAGGCGTTTGACATTGCACCTCACAAAAGACTTGTAATCAAATTGCGTGCTTATGGGATATCGTCTCAGTTATGTGACTGAATTCGTGATTTCCTCTCAGTGAAATCACAGTTCGTAGTATGTGACGGAAAGTCATCGAGTAAAACAGAAGTGATTTCTGGCGATCCCCAATATAGTGTTATAGGACCTCTTGTTTTCCTTATCTATATAAACGATTTAGGAGACAATCTGAGTAGCCGTCTTAGGTTGTTTGCAGACGATGCTATCGTTTATTGTCTCGTAAGTTCATCAGAAGATCAAAGAAACTGCAAAACGATTTAGATAAGATATCTGTACGGTGAGAAAATTGGCAACTGACCCTAAATAATGGAAAGTGTGTGGTCATCCACATGAGAGCTAAAAGGAATCCGTTAAACTTCGGTTATACCATAAATCAATCAAATCTAAAGACAGTAAATTCAACTAAGTACTTAGGAATTACAATTACGAACAACTTAAATTGTGAAGAACACAAAGAAAATGTTGTGCGGAAGGCGAACCAAAGATTGCAATTTATTGGCAGAACACTTAGAAGATGCAACAGATCTACTAAAGAGACTGCCTACACTACACTTGTCCATCCTATTTTGGAGTACTGCTTTGCGGTGTGGGATCCTTATCAGATAGGATTAACGAAGTACATTGAGAAAGCTCAAAGAAGAGCAGAAAGTTTTGTATTATCGAGGAATAAGCGAGAAATTGTCACGGACACGATACAGGATTTGGGGTAGACGTCATTAAAACACAGGCATTTCTCGTTCCGGCGAGATCTTCTAACGAAATTTCAATCACCAACTTTCTCCTCCGAATGCGATAATATTTTGTTGACGTCGACCTGCATAGGGAGAAACGATCATCATAATAAAATAAGGGAAATCAGAGCTTGCATGGAAAGACATAGGTGTTCATTTTTTCCCCGCGCTGTTCGAGAGTGGAATATTAGAGAATTATTGTGAAGGTGGTTCGATGAACCCTCTGCTAGGCACTTAAGTGTGATTTGCAGAGTATCCATGTAGATGTAGATGAATGTCAGCAGGAGAAAGGAGTAACACCATAACATCGTCCACGTACGTGTATCGAGATCGTCTCGCTCAAGAGTGAACATCGTCGTAAACGAGCAGTGATAGAACGAACAGCTACACTGAAAGGGGACTTCCCTGAGGAAAATCGGTATGGATGTAAATCAGGGGCGTCCGTTGGCCATGGAAAAGCTTGGATACAGTAAACAACTTAAACAAGACCCTTCGCTCCTCAAATTTAGACCCAACGGCTTCCAGTAACTGCAACAGGAAGCCGTGGCTGGCATGGTCGCACACCTTGTCAAAATCCAAAAAAGCCAGAGTCCAGACAGCAGAAGTAGCAGCGAACACCGATACGACATCACGGCTTTCAGCTACCGGAGTCAGAATACTAGTAATGGCAGTAGCTTTATTCATCCGTGGATCTCTTTTTACAAGGATATAGGACATATTAATTTATTTACAAGTTTAGATCAATTTAAAATAAGCTAAATCGTATACACATACATTTACAGACTTATAGCTAGACATAACCTTTAGATTTACTTTTTTTTGCAAATAACTTATTAAAATAATGTAATGCCACACAATTCACTCATATCTCACTATCAGTCACTGCACACTCTACACACATATTGCTTCATAACACTTCACTCACTACACACACACACACACACACACACACACACACTGGCGATCTCTGGGCCATTTTATGTATCGCAACTTCCCATTTGCCATCCTGAAAAACTGAGACAGCATCCCTCCATAATGAGTGAGATGTTGAGCTCAGAAAGAGGAAGAGATGTTAGTACTGTGCTATGCATAGCTTGGGGGTAAGTATTTCTAGAAACGAAAAAAAGTAGGGAAAAACATAAAGTGAAGGCGTTATGTGGAATGTTGGATGTTTTATAATAATAATAATAATTATTATTATTATTTGTACATCTTTTTTTTTATCAAACCCCTACTCTGTTTTGTCTAAGTAATCCTTCAATGCATAAAATGTATTGCATAACAGGTACTTTTTAACTGCCTTTTAAATAGGTGTATTTTTGCAATTTCTTTAATCTCTTTTGGTAATTTATTGTACGGTTTTATTCTTTGGTAGAAAATGCTCTTTTGAGCTTTATGTTTATTTTTTCTAGGTAAATGTAATCAGGAAGATAGATTTGATGGTCATCAACCGCTTTTTCCAACAACATGGACAGCTGGCTATTCACCGTCATCGCCACAGTCTTATAAACAAAATTTGATAAGACAATCAGGCGAGATTTATTAATTGCTGCCTGACCAGAACCTTAATGCCTGAATAAATTTATAGATGAATGATCAAAATAAGAAATCGTGGTGTTTTAGAGGTAACCGAAACACTCAGAAGAATGAAGCATTTGTCAGAGGGGCTGGCAGCTTCATGTAGAAATGAGTACCTGGGTGCAGAAAGAGCGTTAGTGGAAAAATGCCATATTGACATAAATGGCCTCACAGTTTTGAAAGCGTAGGAATCATTTACTACATCACTAATGCACTGAGAGACAGATTTACTAACAAGAATATACAAATGTCTAATGTTTTGGCATAGCATCCAGTCATATTTAAAGAGACAAACATAAATATTGATATTTATAGAAACTCAATTAATGCTGTTATTGCACAGAATAGATACTGTCCAGCCTCTTTGTTTTACAAATGTTCTAGCTCTAATATTTTTAGGGTTACTGCATAATCTTTTGTCCTCTGATTCTCATTCAACATCTGACATGTTACTTGGGGCATCATTAATCACATATTCCGTGAATATGAAACAAGTAAGCCACTCAGCATTTTGTGATTTCAAAAATGTACATAATGATAATACATCAATACATCTCTTCTTTTAGCAAGATTTATTACTAGTTTAGATTAGTTTCTCAAATTAAGGTCAGAGTAGGTTGGAGATTAAGGTTGGAGATTAGTGTAGACAACAACACTCTGAATGCTAAATCTGTAACCGTTGGCACATAGTGCCTTCAAAAACACTGGAGCAAGAGCCTTTCACCAGTCTTTTATCAGGGAAGCAGCGTTAATGACATTGAATGGTTTGGTGAACACACTACTTTCTTCCATCATTTTCACATTATCTGTAGGAAATACTATATTTTCAATCCTCTTTGCCAGCTTACTATGTTTTCCAAAATTTCGGTCACTTTGGTTGTAGGAGTCACCCCTAACAGGGAAGATATGTTCAATTTCAGTCTGAAGGTGTTTGACTAGCCATGATGAAAACATAACGACAGTAATATTTTTGTTCTGTCCATCACATGAATAGGAAAAGAAAGAAAATTTTCTTCACATTCACATATATGGCCAACATTTTCTGAATAAAATCATACAAACATGAATATACAGACTGTGGATTTTTTTCTTGCTTCTATTTTCAAGAAGTAGTACAATGGGCTTGTACCATTATTATGACAATGAATGTTAAAATTATACAACTAAAGAAGTCGTTCGTAAAACTGTGACATTACATTTAATTTAGGTATTGACAAGTTCTAGACATAATCAAATTCTAGAAAAAGAATTCTATCTTCAAAGACAGATTTAATTTCTTTCATTAAATCTTCCTTCAAAGATTGATATGCTTTGGCAC
Organism: Schistocerca americana; assembly: GCF_021461395.2. Lineage (NCBI taxonomy): Eukaryota > Metazoa > Arthropoda > Insecta > Orthoptera > Acrididae > Schistocerca > Schistocerca americana. Next base: position 181,105,787 of record NC_060122.1, on the reverse strand, counting down.
TTGCCTTAGGAAGGTTATAGTTAACTTTACATTGGTCATCAGGATCTTTTACCAAAAGCACATCACACGCAGCGCGAAAGTCACACCTATCTGATCTCGGTTGCCTAAAAGAATATTGACTATGTTCCCTCCAATATCTGTGGTAAGTGCTGTATTTCATTTTAAGTGCTTTCCCCTCTAACTCATAAAAATGTTGCCTAAAGCACCTGTAAAGTTCATGAACAGTCAATTCAGGATTATCAAAATACATCCTTTTGGTTCTGATACTGCTGTAGTGGGACTTCTCATGAGCGAACTGGGACCAATGTTCTACAAGATGCCAAACTTTTTTTCTATCTTATTGGGCCGATTATGTACCCGTTTTGTCTTCAGGAATAGCACCTGGAACATAGTAGAACCACCCCAAATAATTTTAATTGATTCGATTATTGAAGAAAATGTTACAGACATTAAAACAATGTTTATGACATGGATAAGTCAGTGTTAACGTAACATAACTCTCTTTATTGTATTTTGTATTGATCTCAGCTATGTTTCAGAAATCTGCAGCACACACCGTAAAATATATGAGGCAAACTATTTTTACGAATCCATTATGTTTTATGGTATTCGTCCAATAACAGTTCCTTTTCTTGTACTTCAGGATTGAGTGATGTACTTTGTTTTTCTTTTTTTTTTATATGTATCCCATCAAGATCGCATGCTGATGTACTTTGTCACTACTATCCCAAAACGCAACAAATAGTTGCTTCCGTTGATCGGTTTGTAAACTCTGACAGCGCCTGGAATAGATTGCGACAAATATAGAATATGATACAAAAAAAGCAGAACAATATAATACTAAACTTTGTCCACTTGAAGATATGGCAGTGAAAACTGAACAAATAAAACACAGACTTCTTCTTCTACCACAATTCAACTGGCTTGAACTTCTTGGCTAGTATTTTCTTTCCCGTACTTACAGATATATACATTAGGCCAGAATTTCGAAGCTTCTTAGCAACATATCGTTTCCACCCTTCCGATTTGCGTTGTCGTGTTAACCCTACACAGTTACTGTCAGCGTCCTCAATGATAATTTCTTCTTCTGAAGTAACATATTGATCACTAGCGTCCATCTTCACCATGTGCCGTGGCGCGTGTGTGAACAATGAACTAAAGTCATGGGTGCAACAAAAGCGTTGGACGCGATCTTCTTTCCAAAGAGCTCCTTCCATCTAGCGACTGCATACGGAAGTAATTTCTTTAAAGACGATAGTCGAATGTTTGAAGAATGCAATGCGTGCGTTTACGAAATAACAGCGTTAGCCTTCTAACGCTCTTCTTGCAACCAGGCACTCAATTATCACTTACCGGTACTGGCGCTCAAAAAAAGTTAATCTCCCAATTATTAGCACGGCACTGGTATGACGCGAAATCGCGATATTCAGCATTAAGAGAGTAACACAATTTTACCTACCTTAAAAGAGCCGAGCAGCAACTCGCCTCCCAACACTTCGTTCAAAAGTAGCGTAAAGACAGTACCCAACAACGACAAAACGCACATATAAATGTGGGTTTGTTTATAAATAACTTTTCTGCTACCAGTCACGATTTTCTTTTTATTTGTTTTGCAAGATAAGTTCTGGGAAATAGCTCCCATTTTCAAGTGTGTTTTTCTCTGTGTGCTGTTCCATTTTTCAGCAACGTCCTTGATGTGAGAGGTTCTGCATTGTTCTGTTGACTTTAAATTTTCTTATGGTCCATCTGTGCAGAATCTCACATGTTAAACGTCACACAAAATTTTCTGTTCACAGTTACATCTCTGTAACTGTGTGTCTGTGAGTTTTGTTGGTATATAACATTAAAAGAAGTAACTTCCACATGTTGCTTACGCTGTTACTTCAGCGTGTGGACGTTATATCGGAGAAAAGTCTAAGTTATGTGCAAGACACCGTTTGATCACTTTTGTTCTGTTCAAACATGTTTCAGCAACTTCTATTCTGTCTTCAGTGAGTCTTATTTGTTGTCTCTCTCACATGAAGCTTCTAGTTGTGAATGTTGTTATTTTTATATCTACTGTGCATTCTGCAGCTTGTCAAAGTTTTTCAAGCAGTTGTTTTATCTTATTATCGACATAGTTCTGTGTCAGCCGCGCTAGCGAGTGGCCGCTGTTAACTGCTGCGCTGCAGGTCCGTGTTCACATCGTTGTACTTGTTCTTCGCCGAGTGCTGTCCGTCCGTTAATCTCCGTGTTCGTTCATACTCCTTGTGATCTGATCGCGCCTTCTGGTCTTGCTGCTGCTAATTCGAATTTAGGTTGCAACAAATCTCAGGGAGAGTACCCTGGTGTTTGCTTTTGACAAGGAATCCCGTCCTGTTCAGCCAACACCCCTGGAAATAGATGACTGGATTACACAGGTAACTGGTCTCAGTTCTGAAACCGTCCATACCTGGCAAATGGATCAGGAAAAATACTGTGTTTTTGTCACGTTATTCAGTGCTGCGACAGTTGATGAAGTGTTACGAAAGTGGGGCTATGGAGTAAATTTTATTCATAGAAATGGTAATAAAAGTAAGGATTCCATTTATAGAGCTGACATTCATTATAAAACAGTTCGTGTCTTGAGTCTTCCCATTGAAATTGAAAATGGTAAGATTAAGGAAGCTCTTTCAAACTACGGGGACGTTAATCAAATAGCAAATGAAAGATGGTCGCCTCGATTTAAACTGCAGTGTTTCAACGGAGTCCGCTGTGTAGAGATGGACGTTAAGATGAATATTCCGTCTCACATAACTGTTAGTGGGTATAAGGCACAAGCTGTTTATACAGGTCAAGAAGCTACATGTCATATATGTAACGGAACCGGCCACTTCATACAGGAATGTCCGCGGAGAACGGTTGTTCTTAAAAGTAATTTGATACAGCGTCAGTAGCTTACCTTAAATGATCTGTTACCAAAGAATAGCCCGGATCTACTGGCTGAGCATGTCAACGCAGCGGGCCAACTTGATGTTTCCCTTCACGATAACAGTCAATTTCCCCTGTTAACAACAAAGGGAAACCCTGTTACCACTGCTCGTGAAACTGAAATGCAACCGAAAAAAAGACCTCTGGAGATAACTGATAGTTGTTCAGAGGACGACCTGACCTGTCCAACTCCCTCAGTTCGCAAGCAAAAACAGGGCGATGAGGAGACAGAGGAACTGGAGCCAATGCAAACGAGAAAAAGTAAGACGCTAAATCTCGGAGGTTTTGATAATAGAAACGTCGAGTGGGCAAAATTAGTCCGACAACATAAAACACTTGGTATCACGCCGATGAAAATGACGGCTTTGTGTTGGAAAGTTGCTGCAGATAAAGTGCAAGGAGCCATTACAGAGAATTTAACTCGATATATGTACCAAGCTCAAAGAACAAGGTATATCAACTCATGCACCCTTGCTAAAGCTTTTTGTGGAGAGGTGAAGTGTTCAGAGTACCTGCTAAAGTAGCCACTTTAGATCCTAAAAATGGTGGACTAGGATTAACTAATATAACGGATAAAGTCTCTGCACTTTTTATCAAAAGGCAAGTTAATTTAATAAGAGACTCCCGAGAAAGCATGACCAGCCAACTTTTCGAGATCATTAACCCTCGAAGCTTGCTTCTCCCGATTGACGTGCAGAGTATCAACAGTCGTTTACAAAATGTGAGCGTTTTGTATTTTGAGTTCAGTTATGTAAGTGTCGAACTCAGGCAGTCACGACACTTAACATAAAGAGTCATAATGTGGGAGCGAAAGAAAAGCGAAGGATGGAACAAAATAGAACGACAGTTTCCAAACATTGAGTGGACTGAGATTTGGAAAAACATTAGTTTTAATGTGCTCACATCTAATAAATAACGTCGTGGTACAAAATGGTTCAAATGGCTCTGAGCACTATGGGACTCAACTGCTGAGGTCATTAGTCCCCTAGAACTTAGAACTAGTTAAACCTAACTAACCTAAGGACATCACAAACATCCATGCCCGAGGCAGGATTCGAACCTGCGACCGTAGCGGTCTTGCGGTTCCAGACTGCAGCGCCTTTAACCGCACGGCCACTTCGGCCGGCCGTCGTGGTACAATACAGTTAGCACCAATGAAAGACTGTACGCAGTCGGACTCTGTGACGCAATGTCAACAATGCCATCTAGTTGACACAGTACTTCACAGGCAATATTCCAGATCACTCTGCCGGCCGCGGTGGTCTAGCGGTTCTAGGCGCTCAGTCCGGAACCGCGCGACTGCTACGGTCGCAGGTTCGAATCCTGCCTCGGGCATGGATGTGTGTGATGTCCTTAGGTTAGTTAGGTTTAAGTAGTTCTAAGTTCTAGGGGACTGATGACCCATAGTGCTCAGAGCCATTTGAACCATTTGAACCAGATCACTCTAATGTTAGAATAAAAATAAGTCAACAGTTAAAGAATTTTTGTTCATGATTTTTTAAATATTAAATGGACAGCCATACAAACAGCTTAAATCCATTACACCTATAACTCTTATACACATACCTTCAGCTAAAATAAACAGAATCTGCTCTTTATAACACCCCAGATCATGTTAACGTAACAACAGAAATAAGCCAACAGTTCATCTGAAGATCTGTTATTAATTTAAATATACAGGTCCTAGTCATACAGACAGCTGCACCTCACTGCAGATACAATAACTCTGCCTGTAATATACAAGTAGAAATAAGATATCAGATCACCTGAAATTTGTTCTTGTAGTAATTTATTTTTATTTTATCTTGTGCTCTCATCTTATCGCCATTCGATTAAAATACTTGCCGTTATATCGACTTTAACACATGTAAAGAACAACAAATTACATATCTGTACGAAGTAGGCTTATGCCATATCTCTCTGTCAAGATCTTTGTTACAAGCAACAGTTGTAAAGCGCATGCTGGATGCTGGTAAAGTGTCACTGTCAAAATGTAAACTAATATAGTTTGTGTGAAAGTGTTCTGGACATCATAATGAGGGCAGACAGATCCGAAAAAAGCCGCCTATACTGTCGCAGTAAGTAAAAACTAAATTTACATCCATATCGACAGATAAGACATAGTCATGGCGATACATTAAAGTGTGACCCATCTTTCTGCCACAGAACCAGCACCAAGCATTATGCTACTACCAGTAATGATGTAACTTCCCGGATCCTCGGGAAACCATCTGAAGATGAACCTGAAAAGGTTCGAAAACCGATTCATGTAATAAAGCATTATTATTGAGACATAAGTGTTGTGCTTATCCATTACGGATATTTTAGAAGCGTGACTGTATATTGAATGTAAATAAGTTATACACAACTGCAACCAGTCACTTATGTCTCAATAACATACATTAATTTCGCTTATCTTTATACAACCATCTTCAGACCCATGGCTTCCATGGAGGATGGCATGGAGGATATTATATTTTAACTAAAGTTCAGTCTTGATCACAACACTTATGTCTTAATAACATAGGCGACCGGTTTCGGTTATCTTTATACAATCATCTTCAAATTCATGGCTTCCATGGAGGAAATCAGTTGACTTCGTAGCAGCTGAGGACAGCTCCGCCTGCTGTTCTCCATGGAAGCCATGGGTTTGAAGATGGTTGCATTAAGATAACCGCAACCGGTCACCTATGTTATTAAGACATAAGTGTTGTGATCAAGACTGAACTTTAGTTAAAATATAATATTGTGTTGATCACTATATCCAAAAATGTTTACTAAGATTATTAAATTGTTTTTAAGTGCTATGGGCATAAATCTTCCATATTCTGTATTTGGTGACTTCTCTACATTTGTGTAAACTGCTCATAGCTAGTCTGACTGAGCTGAGAAGGTTAAAGATCAATTTCTACCCTTAACCTGTCTCTCACGGAAACGATTTCCTTGTGTACATTAATATATAAAAAATTATCCTACCAACTTGCTGATATCCCTCATAAAGAGCTATTTATGCTTCTGTAAAGATTGGAGGCAATGTAATTAAAAGTGCAGTTTTTATTTTTTCATGTTTGAAGTCTGAATGTCTTTAAAAAAACTTTTCTTGATGTTTAAATTAGTTCTTTCTTGTAATTTAGTCAGTAACGCAATATTCTGTTGTATTTATTTTACATCAGCATAATTGCACTTATCAAACTGTTTTTGTTTAAATCATTACATGTATAACATGTGTACATGGTTAATATATGTACTTAGTATGTAAAAAACATGGTATATGTTTCTTAGCTGTTACAAAAGTATTTGACATATTTTATACAAAAAAAAAAAAAACCGTAAGTTTCCCGCAGCCATTTCACGCTTTCTTATAGCTATGTCGTGAGAAGTGCTATAACGTTCCAAAATTGATTGGATGGAAGTTATTTCGTCGTGATATCACTATAGCATTGCACCCGTGTGCCATACCGAAGTGATCGGCGTTCGTTCCCCCTTAACCGCTAAGCCCGCGGTAGGCAAACACGCAGCCGTCAGTTTCCTCACTCGCCATTTAGCGGATGATCACTCGCTAAGTGCGGGGTAACAGACGAGTGGCCCCACCACTTGGCTAGGTAAACATAGACTCTGTACAGCTGCGTCACGACGTAGAAGCACTAGTGGGCCTGGCAAGTGCTGGACGCATTTGTAACTTTAATTTCTTTGTAGCTGTCGATTATCGTTGACTCCTATGGAGAAAGTACACTCCTGGAAATTGAAATAAGAACACCGTGAATTCATTGTACCAGGAAGGGGAAACTTTATTGACACATTCCTGGGGTCAGATACATCACATGATCACACTGACAGAACCACAGGCACATAGACACAGGCAACAGAGCATGCACAATGTCGGCACTAGTACAGTGTATATCCACCTTTCGCAGCAATGCAGGCTGCTATTCTCCCATGGAGACGATCGTAGAGATGCTGGATGTTGTCCTGTGGAACGGCTTGCCATGCCATTTCCACCTGGCGCCTCAGTTGGACCAGCGTTCGTGCTGGACGTGCAGACCGCGTGAGACGACGCTTCATCCAGTCCCAAACATGCTCAATGGGGCACAGATCCGGAGATCTTGCTGGCCAGGGTAGTTGACTTACACCTTCTAGAGCACGTTGGGTGGCACGGGATACATGCGGACGTGCATTGTCCTGTTGGAACAGCAAGTTCCCTTGCCGGTCTAGGAATGGTAGAACGATGGGTTCGATGACGGTTTGGATGTACCGTGCACTATTCAGTGTCCCCTCGACGATCACCAGTGGTGTACGGCCAGTGTAGGAGATCGCTCCCCACACCATGATGGCGGGTGTTGGCCCTGTGTGCCTCGGTCGTATGCAGTCCTGATTGTGGCGCTCACCTGCACGGCGCCAAACACGCATACGACCATCATTGGCACCAAGGCAGAAGCGACTCTCATCGCTGAAGACGACACGTCTCCATTCGTCCCTCCATTCACGCCTGTCGCGACACCACTGGAGGCGGGCTGCACGATGTTGGGGCGTGAGCGGAAGACGGCCTCACGGTGTGCGGGGCCGTAGCCCAGCTTCATGGAGACGGTTGCGAATGGTCCTCGCCGATACCCCAGGAGCAACAGTGTCCCTAATTTGCTGGGAAGTGGCGGTGCGGTCCCCTACGGCACTGCGTAGGATCCTACGGTCTTGGCGTGCATCCGTGCGTCGCTGCGGTCCGGTCCCAGGTCGACGGGCACGTGCACCTTCCGCCGACCACTGGCGACAACATCGATGTACTGTGGAGACCTCACGCCCCACGTGTTGAGCAATTCGGCGGTACGTCCACCCGGCCTCCCGCATGCCCACTATACGCCCTCGCTCAAAGTCCGTCAACTGCTCATACGGTTCACTTCCACGCTGTCGCGGCATGCTACCAGTGTTAAAGACTGCGATGGAGCTCCGTATGCCACGGCAAACTGGCTGACACTGACGGCGGCGGTGCACAAATGCTGCGCAGCTAGCGCCATTCGACGGCCAACACCGCGGTTCCTGGTGTGTCGGTTGTGCCGTGCGTGTGATCATTGCTTGTACAGCCCTCTCGCAGTGTCCGGAGCAAGTATGGTGGGTCTGACACACCGGTGTCAATGTGTTCTTTTTTCCATTTCCAGGAGTGTACATGCTGTATACAGTATGTGGGATTCAGCAAATATTACCAGAGGGACTATCATTATATAGTGTGTTAGGGTGAAAGTGCAGATATTTTAATTGATGACTGAAGGGGCTGATAAACATTACATCAGTATTTACCTCATTTGCAGAATAATAATTATAGCTATCAGGCGTAGTATCTCCAAATACATGCGGCAAGAGAAAGACATAAACGCCTGTTTTGCCCTGGGCTACAGGTCAGGTGTTGGAAGTGTAGATGTGTGGACGCAAAACGGGCAGTCTATACTGACAGGCATAGACCAATTAATGGTGTTGTTGCGACAGTGCAGAAAACAATGCGTAGACCTAGTAAATTGTGGGACGTGTTTAGAAAACTGATAGACGCAGAGATACTGACATACAAATTATGACAATATCTGCGCTTATACCCTTCACACAGTGTATACAGGGTGGTCAATTGATAGTGATCGGGCCAAATACCTCACGAAATAAGCACCAAACGAAAACGCTACAAAGAACGAAACTCGTCTAGCTTGAAGGGGGAAACCAGATGGTGCTATGGTTGGCCCGCTAGATAGATGGCGCTGCCATAGGTCAAACTGATATCAACTTCGTTTTTTGAAATAGGAACCCCCATTTTTATTACATATTCGTGTAGTACATAAAGAAATATGAATGTTCTAGTTGGACCACTTTTTTCGCTTTGTGGTAGATGGCGCTGTAATAGTCACCAACGTATGTGGTATCACGTAACATCCCACCAGTGCAGACGGTATTTGCTTCGTGATACATTACCCGTGTTAAAATGGACCGTTTACCAATTACGGAAAAGGTCGATATCGTGTTGATGTATGGCTATTGTGATCAAAATGCCCAACTGGCGTGTGCTCTGTATGCTGCTCGGTATCCTGGACGACATCATCCCAGTGTCCGGACCGTTCGCCAGATAGTTACGTTATTTAAGGAAACAGGAAGTGTTCAGCCAGATGTGAAACGTCAACCACGGCCTGCAACAAATGATGATGCCCAAGTAGCTGATTTAGCTACTGTCACGGCTAATCCGCAAATCAGTAGCAGACAAATTGCGTGAGAATCGGGAATCTCAAAAACGTCGGTGTTGAGAATGCTACATCAACATCGATTGCACCCGTACCATATTTATATGCACCAGGAATTGCATGGTGACGACTTTGAACGTCGTGTACAGTTCTGCCACTGGGCACAAGAGAAATTACGAAGCGTCATTCACCAAAAAGCGGTAACATAAACCGTCATAATATGTACTATTGGGCAAAGGAAAATCCACGATGGTTGCGAGAAGTGGAGCATCAGCGACCTTGGCGGGTTAATGTATGGTGCTGCATTATGGGAGGAAGAATAATTGGCCCCCATTTTACCGATGGCAATCAAAATGGTGCAATGTATGCTGATTTCCTACGTAATGTTCTACCGATGTTACTACAAAATGTTTCATTGCACGACAGACTGCCGATGTACTTCCAACATGATGGATGTCAGGCACATAGCTCGCGTGCGGTTGAAGCGGTATTGAATAGCTTATTTCATTATAGGTGGATTGGTCATCGAAGCACCATACCATGGCCCGCACGTTCACGCGATCTGACGTCCCTCGTTTTCTTTCTGTGGGGAAAGTTGAAGGATATTTTGTATCGCGATGCACCGACAACGCCAGACAACATGCGTCAGCGCATTGTCAATGCACGTGCGAACATTACGGAAGGCGACCTACTCACTGTTGAGAGGAATGTCGTTACACGTATTGCCAAATGCATTAAGGCTGACGGACATAATTTTAAGCATTTATTGCATTAATGTGGTATTTACAGGTAATCACGCTGTAACAGCATGCGTTCTCAGAAATGATACGTTTACGAAGGTACATGTATCACATTGGAACAACCGAAATAAAATGTACAAACATACCTACGTTCTGTATTTTAATTTGAAAAACCTACCTGTTCGTCTAAAATTGTGAGCCATATGTTTGTGACTATTACAGCGCCATCTATCACAAAGCGAAAATGTGGTCCAACTAAAACATTCATTTTTCTTTACGTACTACACGAATATGTAATAAAAATGGGGGTTCCTATTCAAAAAACGCAGTTGATGTCCGTTTGACCTGTGGCAGCGCCATGTATCTAGCGGGCCAACCATAGCACCATCTGGTTTTCCCCTTAAAGCTAGACGAGTTTCGTTCTTTGTAGCGTTTTCGTTTGGTGCTTATTTCGTGAGATATTTGGCCCGGTCACTATCAATGGACCACCCTGTATAGTGAAATGCTGAATGTCACTGAAGTTCTGATTTAGCCATTGAACTGTAAATTTGGGTGAGTGAATACCTGATGAAATAATGCCTACATTCAGTCTGCAACTGAAGCCACCCTGAAAGTGAGAGATATTCTACAGAGAACAAATGAAAAAGACTTAAGCTAATTCGCACTAGTAACGGGCCCACAATAAACAGCTTAGCATGTTGCGTAACATTGCGTTATTAATTTGGCATCAACAACATCACACTGAAACATTATCTTAATACATTCCTGATCGTATTTGTTAAACAGGCGTCCCATAATCATAGGACATGTTGTAGGAAGTAGGATTCTTAAATGGAAGTTGATATCATAATATGAAATATCCATTCACATTCAGAAACCAACATGGAATCTTACTGAATGTGACTCTTGAAAAACAAAACCACAGTAAACTAACATTAAATACGCTAACATCAAATGCTAAAATTAATTATGTGGGACTTCGGTCGACATTTTTATGAAGAGTGAAAGAATAACAAAATCTGAGTTCTCGTCTGTGAAAGTTCCATTTTCAAGCAAGCATGAGAAACAACTCAATAAACTGAGCATCTAAGTTCCACACACAGCGCCGGCCGAGGTGGCCGAGCGGTTCTAGGCGCTTCAGTCTGGAACCGCGCGACCTCTACGGTCGCAGGTTCGAATCCTGCCTCAGGCACGGATGTGTGTGCTGTCCTTAGGTTAGTTAGGTTTAAGTAGTTATAAGTTCTAGGGGACTGATGACCTCAGATGTTAAGTCCCATAGTGCTCAGAGCCATTTGAACCATCCACACACAGCCAGATAAATGCAAGCTGCTCAGATTAAGAAAACTAACACTCCATGCTAGAGTAAAAAGTGATGCTTAGATCTTCAAACTACATCGGCAGCGTAGGACGAAGCCAGGAGGTGAATCCCATTCACCACGGGACAACTCCCAGGAAATGAATGAGCACAAAACAAAGATTTTCATTCTCAGCCGAGACTCCGTTGGAGGGGTGACAGCAATGCATGTAGCTAACATGACGAAAGTAAATGTGGTCTACAGCATAAGAATAGAGGGAAACGTAGCGGAAGTTTCCCTGAAATGGCGTACAAATGCGCATAAACAATTTATTGTGTTGGTGCTGCGTTTGAACGATCTTGCACTGCTGGATGATATAGCACACACAATATCTAGAAGGCGAGGCAATACAAGGGATCAACTACATAGAAATGCTGTTGAGATGGAACTACATTTCCCCCGTTCCTTGGGAACAGAAAGACAGAGTGCGTGTTGAAATCCATGCCAGTTAGATGATTGTTCTATCTCAGGCGGGCACTTTGGAAGGTAAGGCACCATTGTGGATGCACATCAGGAATTAATTCCCGCAGACCGAACGTTCAGAACATTCTGAGCAGGCCATATGAACCATGTCAGGATGCCATCCGGCTCTTGAGTAAAGCCTTCTTCTTACAGCACTATAGTAGACGCATTATGTTCCGGAACCCACGACTTCACGTGAGAAGATTGCAGCCACCGTTCAACAGACTGTACTGCCCTTTTGTATATGGAATGAAATTTAACTGAACTGATAGTGATCGAGCAGCGATACGAACCAGTCATGTTACAGGGTGTTTCAAAAATGACCGGTATATTTGAAACGGCAATAAAAACTAAACGAGCAGCGATAGAAATACACCGTTTGTTGCAATATGCTTGGGACAACAGTACATTTTCAGGCGGACAAACTTTCGAAATTACAGTAGTTACAATTTTCAACAACAGATGGCGCTGCAAGTGATGTGAAAGATATAGAAGACAACGCAGTCTGTGGGTGCGCCATTCTGTACGTCGTCTTTCTGCTGTAAGCGTGTGCTGTTCACAACGTGCAAGTGTGCTGTAGACAACATGGTTTATTCCTTAGAACAGAGGATTTTTCTGGTGTTGGAATTCCACCGCCTAGAACACAGTGTTGTTGCAACAAGACGAAGTTTTCAACGGAGGTTTAATGTAACCAAAGGACCGAAAAGCGATACAATAAAGGATCTGTGTGAAAAATTTCAACGGATTGGGAACGTGACGGATGAACGTGCTGGAAAGGTAGGGCGACCGCGTACGGCAACCACAGACGGTAACGCGCAGCTAGTGCAGCAGGTGATCCAACAGCGACCTCGGGTTTCCGTTCGCCGTGTTGCAGCTGCGGTCCAAATGACGCCAACGTCCACGTATCGTCTCATGCGCCAGAGCTTACACCTCCACCATACAAAATTCAAACGCGGCAACCCCTCAGCGCCGCTACCATTGCTGCACGAGAGACATTCGCTAACGATATAGTGCACAGGATTGATGACGGCGATATGCATGTGGGCAGCATTTGGTTTACTGACGAAGCTTATTTTTACCTGGACGGCTTCGTCAATAAACAGAACTGGCGCATATGGGGAACCGAAAAGCCCCATGTTGCAGTCCCTGCATCCTCAAAAAGTACTGGTCTGGGCCGCCATTTCTTCCAAAGGAATCATTGGCCCATTTTTCAGATCCGAAACGATTACTGCATCACGCTATCTGGACATTCTTCGTGAATTTGTGGCAGTACAAACTGCCTTAGACGACACTGCGAACACCTCGTGGTTTATGCAAGATGGTGCCCGGCCACATCGCACGGCCGACGTCTTTAATTTCCTGAATGAATATTTCGATGATCGTGTGATTGCTTTGGGCTATCCGAAACATACAGGAGGCGGCGTGGATTGGCCTCCCTATTCGCCAGACATGAACCCCTGTGACTTCTTTCTGTGGGGACACTTGAAAGACCAGGTGTACCGCCAGAATCCAGAAACAATTGAACAGCTGAAGCAGTACATCTCATCTGCATGTGAAGCCATTCCGCCAGACACGTTGTCAAAGGTTTCGGGTAATTTCATTCAGAGACTACGCCATATTATTGCTACGCATGGTGGATATGTGGAAAATATCGTACTATGGAGTTTCCCAGACCGCAGCGCCATCTGTTGTTGAAAATTGTAACTACTGTAATTTCGAAAGTTTGTCTGCCTGAAAATGTACTGTTGTCCCAAGCATATTGCAACAAACGGTGTGTTTCTATCGCTGCTCGTTTAGTTTTTATTGCCGTTTCAAATATACCGGTCATTTTTGAAACACCCTGTACAAGATTTACGTTGAGAAATGTGCCAATTGATAAATGTCAACCTCGTTTATGATTAACAGATAAACTTCAGTCCAGGTACATTATAGGCTCTAGAGAGGTTAATCAATCAAATTAGTTAATAGGAATCCTTATAGTTTGTAATGTTACCTGCACCGATTGGAAAGATGTAGCAAGCACAAGGTGTAATGGTAAAGGAACCGAAGTACACAAGCGCATACCGCAAATTCGCAGCCTTTGTGTAAGGGACGACGAGCATGTGATATCCACGTGACCACGGACTGCGCTCATTCGGGTGTGTGATTAATCTCCTTTTACACGACAGTCTTTCTTGTCTCACAAGAGAACATTCCCTACTGTCAATAAACGATCTTGATGAAACCTGACGGGTGTGTAGAGGCTGAATTGTGGAATACATATTTTTTTGTTTGCGTCCAGTTTCACTTTTAAGGGGTAAAGCACATTCCGAAAGGTAATGTGTCTTTTTAGGATTAGAGGGAATATATTCGAAACGATGATATATAAAAATGTTTTTCGTATTAAAGCTGATACGTAATTAATGCTCTTGAAAACTATATAATCAACATTTGTAATAATTGTGTAATTTTGCAAAATACCCCATTACCATTACTTTTGAAAAATGAAAACTTTTATTACGACATAAATTAAAGAACTTTTCAAGCCACATACATCCCTGTGGGATAAAGTTGGTTTCTGGTATACAATTTCTGAAAATAAGCTGCACACAGCGTACTGTCGGAATACTTTCAACATACTTGAATGAAATATCTAAACAATCATTACTATTCTAATTATTTATTTTAGTTATATTTGTTTTATGTTTTAAATTGTTATTTTACGTTTTACATGCATTTTAGTTTACCGTTTCACACACTTGTATTTTGTTATTTGAAAATAGTAAGTAGCTCATTATTTTGATAGAAAATAATTACAATAATGATAACCTGTAAAAAGAGCTCAAAACAATGTTTTTAACATCAATCACATAAACTGAACGAAATTTCTTTGTATAAGCTTTGGCGAAGAGAAATTATTACGTACGAATGACTGCAGTTTCATTATATTCTTTCTGAACTGGAGATGGACATCATAATTATTCAACAGAACCAGTCTTCTCAAAAAGGTCTCCAACATCGAAAGCCTGTATACGCCTCACGGTTGTGCAGTCGAGCGCTTTCGGATCAACACATTTCTTTTCCTCAGGTACGATACTAACAACCTTTTTTTTCACATTGACCACCCACCTTTCCATAATTTTAAAAGAAACTAATGGTGAGTCTGAAGCGAGAATTTGGAAATCTCTTTTTGAAGCCCCAAATGTCCTTGTGATAGTATCGAAATCTGGCAAACAAATGTCTGACCAGGTCAAAGGATATTTGAAACATGTTTTCCTTCCTAGTGAGGAAGAAGTATCTGTATTATTGTTAAATTCTTGCGGTGGTCAGTGTGAAAAATTCGTTTAGTGCATTGTAACTGAGGACAAGGAACTTGTTCATCTGGTGTTCCGAAAAGGCTTGACGAGACGCATATAGCTTTCGATGTTGGAAGAATTATGTGAGAAGACTGTCAGATTTAGTTCTATTGAGTGATTGTGATGTCGATCTCCACTTGTGAAACAATATAAAGAAGCTACAGTTATTAGTACATAATCAATTCTCTTCGCCAAGGCTGAACAGTGTAGTGTATTATGCCCGATACGAATCTCTATATTTAGAGGATCACCGGTGATAATTTGAAATCCTGCTGAATTTTGCCTTATAGTGTCTTCTCCGTCGTGTGTGTAATGTGAAGAAATTTCTTTTATTTTATGTTTATGGTGTAAAAAACGTTCCTTTTTAAACATCTCTGTACAGATTATCATCACTGTTTTTTATTTAATGTCATAATAATGGGTTAGTTATTACTATCAGTTAACAAAATACAAGTATGTGAAGCGGTAAAGTTAAAAACAGCACAACCATGAATGTAAAACTGAAAATAACAATTTAAAACACAAAACAAATATTAGTAAAAATAAATAATTGGAATAGTAATGATTGTTTATATATCTAAATTAGATATGATGAAAATAATCTGACAGCACATTGTGCACAGCTTATTACTTAAAAAATGGTATTTCAGAAAGCAGTTTCTTTAATTTGTGTCGTTACGAAAGTTTTCATTTTTCAAAATTAATTAATGGTGGAGGGTTCTTTTGTAAAATTTCAAATTACTACAAAAGCCGATTATACAGTTTTCAAGAACATTAATTATAGAGTAACTTTAATAAGAAAAACATCTTTTTTATATATCGTCGTTTCGAAAATATTCCCTCTAAACCTAAAGAGCCAAACTACCTTTCAGGAGGTGTTTAACCAGTTAAAAGTGAAACTGGGCGCAAACAAAAAAATACGTATTCATTATTTTGTCCATTCTACATATCCATCAAGTTTCATCAAGATCGTTTATTGACATCTGGGAATGTTCCCTTGTCTGTTGACTTCTCGAGACAAGTGAATGTACTGCAAGGCCCACAGCGTTTTATTCCTATACCGAGTGTCGTCTGTCCCGAGAGGTTATTTTCTTTTACTCAGCGCCATTATTGGGTATGGCTGTGGGAACTGTCTGTTGTTCAGTTTGGCACCTGAATGTTGAAACTGAGGTGTTGAGGGACTATCTCTCTTACGAAAAAATTGTTGCAACAAAATGTAGGGACAAGTAAGGATAATAGAATTTATTAACGACCAAACCAAAAGTCATAGTGGATGTTCTGGTCAAAGATCGTGAGGTAAACTTTGAACACCGCTGGGAACTGAAATAATAGCGAACGTGTCGTCCAAACATTTCAAAACAAATACATTTATTTCTTCGTGGAAATATGTGATCTAAAATATATGAAAAATTATCTAGAAGGCAGTAAATAGAGTCTTTTTACTTTATCCTCTGTATCTTGTTGTCTTGCTAATTGCCACATACGATTATAAATTATTTTTCCCCTAAAATAATTTTAACTTTTCGGCTGTTTGAATTACTTTTATTAAAATACAGTTATCTATTTACATTCTTCTTTACGTGTAGTGTACGCTTTCTCTCTGTGACATCGAAATAACTGTTCATTTTCAAATATTTCATCTCTTTTTGTTGGAGAAGACTAGTAGGAAAAATTTCAGGACCTCCAGCATACTTTTCAGTGCGTCACGAAAATAGAGGAAACAACATAATATAGATTAAGAAGATACGAAATCTCAAAATCTGTTTCCGTAAGACAAGTGAGCTCGGCCAGAAAGGTTAACTTCCGTTGACAGCATACGCCGCCACACTCACAAGTTCTGCGCAAGCTCAGTGTGCAGCATAGTTGGAAATTTAGAACTGCACACTCAGAGCAATATACAGATCGTAGACATCATAGACATCCTCCGACCTGGTAGGCTACAAATTTACAAACAGGCACGAAAGGCATACGCACTTACAAGAAACTCCTTTACAGCGAGATCGAAAGTTCTTTTGTAAGGCTCATTTGAAAGTCTTGTGTTAACAATTACGACAGGAAAAAATCAGCTGTTAATGACTCACCATTCGCAGCAGGAGGCCGACAGAAAATGAGTGTCCGTGATGTACAGAGATCAATCTTCTATGGGGTCCATGTACACTGAAGAGCCAAAGCTGGTACACCTACCTAATATGGTGTAGGGGCCCCGCGAGCGCGCGGAAGTCCCGCAACACGACGTGGCGTGGACTCAACTAATGTCTGAAGTAGTGCTGGAGGGAACTGATACCATGAATCCTGCAGGGCTGTCCATAAATCCGTAAGAGTACCAGGGGGTGGAGATCTCTTCTGAACAGCATGTTGCAAATGCTCATAATGTTCATGTCTGCTGGTGGCCAGGAGAAGTGTTTAAACTTAGAAGAGTGTTCCTGGGGCCACTCTGTAGGAATTCTGGACATGTGGTATGTCGCATTGTCCTGCTGGAATTAAGTTCGTCGGAACGCACGATGGACATGACTGGATGCAGGTGATCAGACAGGATGCTTACGTATTTATCACCTATCAGAGTCCTATTTAGACGTATCAGAGGTCCCATATCACTCTAGCTAACCCGCCCCATACCTTTACAGAGCTTCCACCAGTTTGAACAGCCCCTGCTGACATGCAGGATTCATGGATTCATTAGGTTGCCTCCATACCCGTACACATCCATCCAGTCGATACAATTTAAAATGAGACTCGTTCGACCAGGTAACACGTTTCCAGTCATCAACAGTCCAATGTTGGTGTTGACGGGCCCAGGGGAAGCGTTAAGCTTTATGTCGTGTTGTCATCAAGGGTACACGAAGGTGCCTTCAGCTCCGAAAACCCATATCGATGATGTTTCGTTGATACGTGCTGATGGCCCAGTATTGAAATATGCAGCAGTTTGCGGAAGGGCTGAACTTCTGTTACGTTGAGCGATTCTCTTAGTCATCGTTGGTCCCGTTCTTGCAGCATATTTTTCCGGCCGTAGCGATGTCGGAGATTTGATGTTTTTGCGGATTCCTGATATTCACGGTACGCTCGTGAAATGTTCGTAAGGGGGAAACCCCCACTTCATCACTAGCTCGAAGATGCTGTGTCCCATCGCTC
This sequence comes from Schistocerca americana, assembly GCF_021461395.2. Lineage (NCBI taxonomy): Eukaryota > Metazoa > Arthropoda > Insecta > Orthoptera > Acrididae > Schistocerca > Schistocerca americana. Next base: position 181,087,611 of record NC_060122.1, on the reverse strand, counting down.
GTCCGCTGACTATAGCGCCACGTTCAACCTCACTTAAATCTTCATAACCCACCATTGTAGCAGCAGTAACCGATCTAACACCTGCACCAGACACTCGTTGTCTTATAAAAGCGTTGCTGACCGCAGCGCCGTATTCTGCCTGTTTACATATCTTTGTATCTGAATACGCGTGACTGTAACAGTTCCTTTGGCGCTTTAGTGTATTTTACTTCCAAAAACTGATATCTTCTACATTCGAGGAATGTTGAAAACAGACCATTAACACGGAATCATGAACACTGAATGAGGAATGGTACGCCACCCTGATCACTAAGGTTCACGTCATCAAGTACGAAGGCGAACTCCTTGCACGACGTTCAGCTAGGTACCTACTCTTAAAGAATGGATATGCAATCATATTGATATAAATGGGTGATGAGAACTGATAGAATGTGATGGCGTGCAACCAAATGTGAAATAGTCTTTCGTGGAGGTCATCGTGAAACTGGCTATCCTTTAAGGCGTAGCTGCAGATAGTGTGATAATACATACTGAAGCGACGAAAAAACTGGTATAGGCACGCGCATTCAGATACAGAGATATGTAATCAGGCAGAATACGGCACTGAGTTCGTCAGCGCCTATATAAAACAATAAGTGTCTGGGGCAGTTGTTGGATCAGTTACTGCTGCTTCAATGGCAAGTTATCAAGATTTAAGAGGGTTTGAACGTGGCGTTATAGTCGGTGGACGAGCGATGGGAAACAGCATCTCCGAGCTAGCAATGAAGTGGGGATTTCCCGTACGATCATTTCACCACTGTACCGTGAATATCAGGAATCCGCTAAAACATCAAAGCTCCGACATTCTTTGCGTCCGGAAAAGGATCCTGCAAGAACAGGACCAACGATGTATGAAGAGAATCGTTCAACGTGACAGAAGTGCAACGTTTCCGCAAATTGCTGCAGATCTCATTGCTGGGCCATCAGAAAGTGTCAGCGTGCGAATCATTCAGCTAAACATCATCGATATCAGCTTTCGGAGCTGAAAGCCCACTCGCGCACCCTTGATGACTTGACGACACAAAGTTTTACAGCCTCACCTGGGCCCGTCAACACCGACACGGTACTAAATGATTGGGAATATGTTGCCTGGTCCGGCCAGTCTCTTTCAAATTGTATCGAGCGGACAGACTTCTATAGGTATGGAGGCAATTTCATAAATCTAAGAATCCTGAATGTCAGTAGGGGACTGTTTAACCTGGTGGAGGCTCTGTAATGGTGTGGGTCGTGTGCAGTTGGAGTAATGCGGAAGCCATGATACGTCAAGATACGACTCTGACAGGTGAGCCGTATGTAAGTATCCTCTCTGATCACCTGAATCCATTCACGTCCATTGTGCATTCCGACGGACTTGGGAAATTCCAGCAGGACAATGCGACACCCCACATGTCCAGAATTGCTACAGAGTGGCTCCAGAAACACTCTTCTGAGTTTAAACAGTTCTCCCAGCCACCAAATTCCCCAGACGTGAACATTATTGAGCATTTGTGGGATGCCTTCCAACGTGGTGCTCAGAAGAGATCTCCACCCCATTGTACTCTTACGGATTTGTGGACAGTCCTGTAGGATTCATGGTGTAGTTCCCTCCAGCACTACTTCAGACATCAGTCGAGTCCTTTCCACGTCTTGTTGCGGCACTTCTACGTGCTCGCGGGGCCCTCCACGACATTAGGCAGGTGTACCAGTTTCTGTAGCTCTTCAGTGTATTTTATAGACACTGAAAAACAAGCAGAGTCTGTATTTGTCCAGCGGTTTCAGGTAGTAAATAACTGCAATGCCACACACTTTTCAGGAGGAATAGTTTTCTCTATGTATGCTTTTTATACGCGGACCAGCTATCAAGCAAAAGCAAGTTACTTTGACGGGCTATTCCCCAGAAACAGTGATCATACCATAGTTGTAGTTCTCCTACGCCCATTTTTCCACTCTTTCTTGCTGTGACGTAAATATTCCTTACTGCCCTTGCAATATCACGCTTACGTTAAAGAATCGTAGGGGACAGAGCACTCGAACTTATCGCAGTACCTTCCAGTAAATTTGCCATCCAGCTGTTAAGTCAACATAATTGTACACGAATGCTTTAACACACTGATGTTAGTTGAACTTGATGCAACTCTCTTGTTACGTCTAATTTCCAGGGTTCCTTCCATATGCATTTCCTCTCCAAATGCCAATTGGTGAGAGTTGGAAACGTATTCCTTATTGAACGACTGGATAAGGTTGTTTATCTAATCTACAAATTTTCGGGTCGATTTCACTGGGGACGGAATTTGTGGCTCTCTGTCCGACAAGGATGATGGACCACGGGGCTTGACACTTGTTTCAGCATCGCTTTCACTTGTTAAGCATTTATCGTCATCATTGTACTCCTCACGAATATTGCCCACACAGTCGAGTGTATAGGACACCACACCTTCAACTGACGAATTTTGGAGAAACGCTAAATTTTTAACCATTTATTTCTAACTCTGAGAAATTCCTTGCTTTCCTTTCTGATGAAATGGCAACTGTTATTGTAGACACAATGCGATGTTTGCTTTATTTGTCGTTGCCATTGCTGTGCTTTGTACCAACACCATCAGTACGTAAGCACTGCTGTGTGGTACTCGTCGACTAAGCAGATCATCTACCCTTCGTAGCCTCATGCTGTGCTCACCATTGGATACCTCCGGTCTCATCCCTGTTGCTATTAGCAGCCAATAAAGTCACTAGTGTAGAAATGGCTTTAAGGGATGCAACATTGCTCATTCGCCTAAACTTCCGCCAAGATGTGCCAAGTTTATGCGCGCTCTTTCCCACATACCGCTACCACGAGAAGGTCACTTGGAAGCGGTACGTATCTGCAGGACTCTAGGTGTCACACACGCGGGGCGTCCAATAATGAAAAAAAAAAAAAAAAAAAAAAAGGCTCTGAGCACTATGGGACTTAACTTCTGAGGTCATCAGTCCCCTAGAACTTAGAACTACTTAAACCTAACTATCCTAAGGACATCACACACATCCATGCCCGAGGCAGGATTCGAACCTGCGACCGTAGCGGTCGCGCGGTTCCAGACTGTAGCGCCGAGAACCGCTCGGTCCGGCCGACGTAATGCAACACATTTCTGTTCTGAGAGCAGGTTGGTTTTATTCAGAATTCAATTACATCGTATTATTCCACACTCTTTTGCATACAAAATCCATTTTTTCAACATAAGGCTGTTCATTGCGACGGCCGTACCCCACCGTACTGTGACCGTCTTTATGTCCACATTGTACCACTTTACTAATAGACGCCGAAGTCAACGTATTGTTGTGTCAAAAACCTCCCAGTCATGCATGTACTGCTTCCCCCGGAGTGCATCCTTTATTGGGCCAAACAGATGGGAGATGGAAGGTGCGAGATCCGGGCTGTAGGGTGGATGAGGAAGGACAGTCCAGTGAAATTTTATGAACTCCTCTCGGGTGCGCAGACCTGTGCGAAACCTTGTAGTGTCACGGAGAAGGATTGCATTTTTGTGGTGACGAACATGATGCAGTCGTTTCTTCAATTCCTGAGGGTAGCGCTGTGCACTTTAGAGGTAGCATGAGGAAGGACGTCAAACAGAACCCCTTCAGAGTCCCAGAAGAGCACCGCCATTTTAGCGGATGTGGGTGCGGCTTTGTTCTTCTGTGGAGGAAGGATGATGTGGTGCCACTCTATGCATTGTCGTTATGTTTCAAGTTCTATGTGAAGAACCTATGTTTCACCGTCTGTAACGATGTTCGACAAACAAATTGTCACAATCAGCCTTGTAAAGCGCAGAAATTCACAGATAATCTTCGTTGCTCTTTATGGTCTTCTGTTAGGCGGCGACGAACGCAGCGGGCACACACCTTTGAGTACCCCACCTGCAGGACGAATGTGTCATCACTAATAACACAGATGTCCAGCTGAACAGCGAGGTGTTTGTGATCCGTCGGTCACCTAGAATGAGAATGCCCGCACGTACAACACTGCGGCTGACCGGCGGGCGGAAAATCGGACAAGTTTGCGCTACCTAGTTGCGATGCGCCCGACGACTCTACTTGCTTTCGTTCACTGCCAAGTCTCCGTAGACATTCTGCAGGCGCCTAAGAATACATATGATGCTCTGATTTCCCACCAAAAGAAACTCAATGACTGGCCTCTGCTACGAAAGCACCTCCTTCACAGGCGCCACTTTGAAGTAGCTCCAAGTATAGGGACTTCAAGGAACTATAGGAGCTGAAGTGGGAACATTCCACGATGTCTCACAATAAATTCCGCATTTTTTGAACCGAAATTGGCTCTCGTGCAACATAAATCAAACTTCCAACACAGGTATTTCTAGCGAAGTCAGTTGGCTATAGAAGGGTTTGGCTATTGAAAGTTCAGTAGACAGATTTTATTATTTTTTTTCCGGGGTGCTTGTTCTCTACGGAATATAAGGCAGGATACGGACGGTGGTGTGTTGTGCTTGCTGGCGGCCTCCCCCCGCGCACCAGCGGGCGAGGCCAGCCGATAAAACGCCCCCTACGCGTAGATAGCTGTCGCGATTGGCTGTAGCGGGTGCGGAAACACTTTCCAAACGCTCGCCAGGCAGTGGTGCTAAATTTCTTGGCGCCGCAGAACCGCCGCGGTTCGCTATTCCGCGCGCGCTTTACCGCGCCACGTAACAACCGGCTGTTCTGCGCCGCGCGCTACGACCCCTTCTGCACGGCCTACTGTGCCGGCCCCCACTCCCGTACAGACGCCCCACTGTGCGTGTGCCATTGTCGGGAGCCGGACAGGCGCGAGGCGGCGGCCAAATAATAAGGCCGTAACGCGGGTATCATTTAGCGCGGGCCGCCTCGCCTGTATTAAGCGAGCGCCGATGTCGCCTCTCCGACCGCAATAACCCGCGCGCCTGTGATGGGTGCGCGACCGCTGTCACGGGCCGCCCTTCATTACGGAAGCGCGCCGCGGCGTTATTGCGCGGTTTCCTGCCTCGCTGCCGAGTGGCCGTCCGCGCGGGCCGCGCAAGCTGCCACGTGCCGGCCCACCCTGTAAATCCACCCCCCCAGCACATTACGTCACACCAAGTCTCCTGGGTCCAGCGTCAAAGCCGGAGTTTGACAGTGCTTAGGAAGGGTTGCGGTCAGACAAGGCACCAGCGTTAGGCAACTTTGAAATTTGCTTGTTTCTGTGCAGACGTGTAGTTTCTTCTTGGTAATAAGGCTTTCATCTTATTCAGGATAGGCACAATTAACTGTTTCCCCTGCGTGGACTTGGGTTTCAAAAATGGCTCTGAGCACTATGGGACTTAACATCTATGGTCATCAGTCCCCTAGAACTTAGAACTACTTAAACCTAACTAACCTAAGGACAGCACACAACACCCAGCCGTCACGAGGCAGAGAAAATCCCTGACCCCGCCGGGAATCGAACCCGGGAACCCGGGCGTGGGAAGCGAGAACGCTACCGAACGACCACGAGATGCGGGCGGACTTGGGTTTTACGAAAATGTGAACTAAATATTACGATAAATCTTATAAATAATCGACAAGTACGTCAAAGAAGAAGAGATAGAACTACAATGGACATGTTATTCTGTGGACTCTTGCGCTTATATGCATGAACTTCCTTTGTCTTTTACTTATCTTCAAAATGGTCCAAATGGCTCTGAGGGCTATGGGACTTAACGTCTGAGGTCATCAGTCCCCTAGAACTTAGAACTACATCACACACATCCATGCCCGAGACAGGATCCGAACCTGCGACCGCAGCGGTCGCGCGGTTCCAGACTGTAGCGTCTAGAACCGCTCGGCCACCTCGGCCGGCTTCACTTATCTTATCTGCTTGGATTCGGACCTAAGAGGACGTTCTTGTGTAAAGCTCATCTTGCTGTACCAGCTGATAATGTAAGTTGTACTTAAAACCTGAAAAATGTAATGGTTATTTTGTCAAAAATAATTTGTGTATGTGGTCAATCAAAAAATGGTTCAAATGGCTCTGAGCACTATGGGACTTAACTGCTGAGGTCATCAGTCCCCTAGAACTTAGAACTACTTAAACCTAACTAACCTAAGGACATCACACACATCCATGCCCGAGGCAGGATTCGAACCTGCGACCGTAGCGGTCGCGCGGTTCCAGACTGTAGCGCCTAGAACCGCTCGGCCTGTGGTTAATCAATTGGTAGTCTGATACCTGGATTGTCTTAAGTAGATATGGGTCTTAACAAAGATTTTTCATTGTTAGGCGCCATCTTAGAAAAATCTTCAACATTTTTCTTTAAGCTCATCTACGAGACGTGCCGTCGGTTAGGAAAATTAACCTTATTTCAGATCCCACGATACCGGAGACAGCTACTAACAATTTAACAATTTTACTTACAGATTTTCTTTATATAACGAGATAACATCCCAGGCAGAAAAGGTCTGGTCAAAGGATTCCAGTTCCATTATAGAATTTCATTTGTACTTATCTTCAAAATGGTCCAAATGGCTCTGAGGGCTATGGGACTTATATTGGGGAAACGAGACGAAACCACGATGTTAAGTTACGTATTGCACTAGTGTACATCGAACAGACTTGGCAAATATTCTCTGGTGCAATAAGCACACGACTTCTCACGAGCCTGGAATAATATCTGTAGTGTTGGGTAGATAAGAAAAGTACAATTAATTATCGACGACTGCGTAACTACCCTGAGAACTGAGCTAGTTTACTGAGTGCCTATACAGGTCGGGCTAAATTAAACAACATATTACACTGTTAATAATATTCCTACATTAGTTATTTCTCTTTTATGCTGAGCCATTGCATTAATGTGTGTTTCTCTTTTATATAAGTCACGGCTCATATTCATTCTATTACATTACACTGATAGCAAAGAAAAAGAGTCACAAATAATTTTTATTTTATTACATTACAACAACAACTAGCAGGGGGGTGAGACCTATAACTACTGTTGATAGCTATGTTGATATTTGTTCACTATCAGCTTCCCTTACAACTGAACTTCCTCGTTTTGGGCAGATAGAAGGAACGATCCGTTTTACTTACTAAAAACATTCTAAAACCGGTTTCGATAGCATTTGCTGTCATCTTCAGGTCTGTAACAAAGTGCACGTACATGGAATATTTCTCATAATATGAGTTAAGACGTAATATTTGAGATAAAAGTTTTAGTTTGGCATTACAAAACATGGAAATGGAAATGTACGTTTACATACCTTAAAAAATCGTTTTGTTACGCAACGTGTTCGTTTTAAGTTGCACCTCACGCCAGGTTGTCACGTGTTGCTTTCTTCCTCTCCTTGTTGGGCCTATAAAGTACTGCCCCTAAAGCCTTTGCTGCATACACGCGCCACAATAGCAAGAAAGTTAACTATAGCAGAGTAAATATGCTCTGATTGCATGGTATCGACTCAAGAGCCATTTAGTGGCTATACACGCTATTTAAGTGTTATCTTTGCAATAGTACCTTTCAGTTGTACCAGTTGTCCTCCTTGTCTCGTATGTCATGTATTTGCTTCCAAAGTAACAGAATTCTTTCACTTTATCCATTTCTTGATTACCAATTTTGAGATTGTCAGAAACCTCCTTTACACCACTCCTTTTCATTTTCGTCTCAATTTTCTTTACTCTAGTCCATACTATGTGCTCAAAAACAGTTTTTTTTTTCTATTCAACAGCCCCTAAAGTTTTTCTTCACGTTCACTGAGCTTTCAAGTGTCATCAGCGAGTCTTTTCATTTGTATCCTTTCACAATGAATTTTAATCACACTCCTCTACCTTTCATTTGTTTCGGACTTTAATCCTTCTGTGTACCGCTTGATAGGCAGGACTGAAAGACTACTTCCCTAAAAAAAAATGGTTCAAATGGCTCTGAGCACTATGGGACTCAACTGCTGAGGTCATTAGTCCCCTAGAACTTAGAACTAGTTAAACCTAACTAACCTAAGGACATCACAAACATCCATGCCCGAGGCAGGATTCGAACCTGCGACCGTAGCGGTCTTGCGGTTCCAGACTGCAGCGCCTTTAACCGCACGGCCACTTCGGCCGGCCTACTTCCCTATCCTACACCCGTTCTAATGCGTGCATTTCGTTCTTGATCTTCAGTTCATAATTTTTCTCTCTTCTTCCTTGTACATATTTTACATTATGTGTACTACCTATAGCTTACACCTGTTTCCCTCAGAGTTTGAACATTTTGCGCCTTTTTGCATTGCCCAAGGGTTTCTTCTAGGTCTACAAATCGTATGAACGTGTCTTAGGTTTTCTCCAGCCTCACTTCCATTATCAAGCGCGATGTCAGGACTGTCTCTCTGATGCATTCCCTGACGTCTTAGCAGATGTTATGTTATCCTGTCCCTTCTGCTTGTCAGTGTTTTCCAAATATTCCTTTCTTCTCCGATTCTGCGCACAACCTCCTCATTCCTTACCTTATCACTACACCTAATCGCCTGTAACGCCACGTCTCAATTGCTTCAGTTCTCTCCTGTTTCGGTTTTCTTACAATGCACATTTCACCACCATCCAATGCTGTGCTTCAAACGTACATTCTCATAAATTTCTTTGTCAAATTAAGGCCTATCTTTGATACTAGTAGACTTCTCTTTGCCCGGAATGCCATTTTTGCCAACGTTAGCCTGCGTTTGATGTCCTCCTTGCTTCGTCCGTTAATGCTGCCTGGGTAGTAGAATTCCTTAACTTCATCTACTTGGTGACCATGAATGCTGATGTTAAGTTTCTCCCTATTCTCATTTCTGTTACTTCATTACTTTCTTCTTTCTTCATTTTATTCTCAATCACCATTCTGTACTCATTAGACTGATCATTGCATTCAGTAGATCATGTAATTATTATTCACTTTCACTGAGGATAGCAACGTCGGGAGCGAATCGTATCATTGATATCCATTCACCTTTTTAATTCTAATTCCAAAATTGAATCTTTCTTTTATTTCTATCATTGCTTCTTCGACTTATAGTTTGAACAGTAGGGGTGATAGTTTACGTCCCTGACGCCCTTTTTAATCCGATTACATTGTTCTTGGTCTTCTACTCTTATTATTCCCTCTTGGCTATCGTACATATTTTATATTACCCGTCTCTCCCTATAGCTTACCCTGTTTTTATCAGAATTCCGAACATCTTGCACGATTTTACATTGTCGAACAATTCTTATAAAAGTGTCTTTATTTCTCTTCGTTCGTGCTTCCCTTATCAACCGGAACGTCAAATTGCCTCTCTGGTGCCTTTATCTTTCCTAAAGCAAACCGATCGTCATGTAACATATGCTCAGTTTTGTTTTCCATTCTTCTGTATATTATTCTTGTCAGCAACTTGTACGCACGAGTTGTTAACCTTATTACGCGGTAACTCTTGAACCCTTAAGCTCTTACAGTCTCCGGAATTGTGTGGGTGATATTTTTCCGTAAGTCAAATTGTATGTCGCTAGAATCATACATTGTGCACACCAACGTGAACAGTCGTTTTATCGCCACTGCTCCCAATGAGTTTAGAAATTCTGATAGAATGTTATCTATCCATTCTTCCTTATTTGATCTTTAGTTTTCCAAAGTTGTTTTTAATTCTGATTCTAATACTGGATCCCCTGTCTCTTCTAAATCGAATCCTCTCTCTTCTTCTGCCACATCAGATAAATCTTCCCCCGCATAGAGGCCTTAAAAGTACTCTTTCCACCTATACGATCTCTCTTGTACTTTTAACAGTGGAATTCCCGTTGCACTCTTAATGTTATCACCACTGCTTTTAATGTCACCGAATGTTGTTTTGACTTTCCTACATGCTGAGTCAGTCCTTCCGATAAACATTTCTTTTTCGATTTCTTCACGTATTTCATGCACCTATTTCGACTTAGTTTCCCTGCACATTCAATTTATTTCATTCCTCAACGAATTGTATTTCTCTATTCCTGAATTTCCCTGAACAACTTTATATTTCCTCCTTCGATGATCAACTGAAGTATTACTTCTTTTACCCATGGTGTCTTCTCAGTTATCTTCTTTGTCCCAATGTTTCTCTTCCAAACTTCTGTGGTTGCCCTTTTTAGAGGTGTCCATTTCTCTACAGCTGTACTGCCTATTGAGCTATTTCTTATTGCAGTATCTATAGCCTTAGAGAGCTTCAAGTATATCTCTTCATTCCTTAGTGATTCCGTATCTCACTTCTATGCACGTTGGTTCTTCCTGACTAGTCTCTTAAATTTCGGTCTACTCTTCGTCACTATTGCGTTGTGATCTGAGTCTGCATCTGCTCCTGGGTATGCCTTACAATCCAGTATCTTGTTTCGGAACCTCTGCCTGACCATGATGTAACTTAATTGAAATCTTCCCGTACCTCCCTGCCTTTTTTCAAGTATACTTCTTCCTCCTGCAATTCTTGAACAGAGTATTCGCTGTTACTAGCTGAAATTTATTACAAAACTCAATTAGTCTTTCTCCTCCCTCCTTTACCTACAACTGCATTCCAATCCCCATGACTTAAATTTTCATCTTCCTTTACATACTGCAATACCCATTCAGTATCCCCATACACTTTATCTCTTCATCTTCAGCTTGCGATGTCGGCATGTATAACTAACTATCGTTGTCGATGTTGGTTTGCTGTCGATTCTGATGAGAACAACCTTGCCAATGAACTGTTCACAGTAACACACTCTTTGCCCTACCTTCCTACTTATAACGAATCCTACTCCTGTTATACCATTTGCTGCTTTGGTTCATATTACCCTATTTCATCTGACCATAAATTCTTATCTTCTTTCCATTTCAATTCACTGACCCCTACTATATCTAGGATAAGCCTTTGCATTTGCCTTTTCAGATTTTCTACCTTCCCTACCACGTTGAGCCGGCCGCTGTGGCCGAGCGGTTCTAGGAGCTTCAGTCCGGAACCGCACTGCTGCTACGGTCGCACGCTCGAATCCTGCCTGGGGCATGGATGTGTGTGATGTCCTTAGGTTCGTTAGGTTTATGTAGTTCTAAGTCCAGAGGACTGATGACCTCAGATGTTAAGTCCCATAGTGCTCAGAGCCATTTGAACCATTTGAATCCTACTACGTTGCAGCTTCTGACATTCCACGTCCCGAATCATACAACGTTATCTTTTAGTTGATTATTCAATCTTTTTATCATGGTTACCTCCCCCTTGACAGAACCCTCCCTGAGGTCCGAATTGGGTCAAGTCCGGAATCTTTTGCGTATAGAGAGATCATCGAGACACTTTTCAATTACAAACCTGTGGATACACAGTATTTGTCTTTAATGCAGTGGTTCCCATTGCCTTCAGCGTCGTCATACCATTGATCATTGCTGATTCTTCCGTCTTTAGGGACAGTTTCTCACCCAAGCTTTTTTCGTTTACGTGATTGATTCATAGATAACCTTATACAAATCCAATGGGAGACATTAAAAGAAACTCGGCGGTCATCGCGACATACGATAGATCAATCTCGGTCATATACAGAGGAGTACTAACGATTTTTCTGTCCATGCAACACTCACGAGCCGGCCAGCGTGGCCGAGCGATTCTAGGCGCTACAGTCTGGAACCGCGCGACCGCTACGGTCGCAGGTTCGAATCCTGCCTCGGGCATGGATGTGTGTGATGTCCTTAGGTTAGTTAAGTTTAAGTAGTTCTAAGTTCTAGAGGACTGATGACCTCAGAAGTTAAGTCCCATAGTGCTCAGAGCCATTTGAACCAACACTCACGAACAGAACAGAAATGAGGGAAAATGATTCTTATACCCTCTACATATTGCTTGGTGGTTTATGGAGAGCACTTGGAAATGTACATCTCAAGGTGTCGGTATCTTTCTTCTATTTTCATCTGGTATATTGGGTGACCATGGCATACGACAATGGTGTGCAAAACTTAAGCACGAAACGAATTTCCGCCAGATGTGTCACTGTCATGTAACATGTCTCGCTGAAACTCAACTCTTGTGCGAAATATGCAATGAGACGAACAGAAATGACACATTTATTCAAAGACAATAGACTGAAGTCACCGTGATTTATGTTGGTCCCATGGACATAACAAAATGTGGGAAATGGTTCTTACCAGGGTGTGTGATCACCACGGACGCCAACGCACGCCTTCCTACATGCCTCCTTGCTAACCACAAGGTTGGAAACGAGAGTTTGTGGTAGGGCGTTCCACTCCTCCACCTGCCCTGTCAACAACTGCTAGATGGTCTTTGATGTATGTGGACGTGCAACATTACGTCATCCTATCGCATCCTGTATATACTCGAAGGATTTATGTCGGGGGAACTGGAAGTCTAGTCCATTCGCCGATTACCCTCTCGTTCCAAAAGTTCCTCCAGCTACGCTGTACCATGAGGTCGCGCACCGTCATCCATAAAATGAAGCCAGGACCGAATGCACCCTTGAAAAGACGCATATGAGGAAGGAGTACAGTATCGCAATAATGTTGATAGCTGAGTGTACTGCATTCAAATATTTGGAGGTCAGTACACCCATGTGACATTATGGCTCCCCACACCGTAATACCTATACCACCAAAACGATCATGTTTGACAATGCAGGACGTACCCTCATAACGCGAGAGGTGGGAACACGTAATGGACCTAGGAACAATGTCGAACATGATCATGCGTATGGGGAACAAAACATTGCAGATAACTGGAAAACTGGATTAATAATGTCTGTTTATGAGAAACAAGATAGCACAGCATGTGAAAACCGTAGAGGTATAACACTACGAAGCACTACCCTAAGACCCTCCCAAATATACTAAATGAAAGGTTACAAAAGTGCGCAGAAAGCATTCCTGAAAAATGTCACTGTGTTTCTCGACCAGACAGAGGAACAACTGATCAAATATTTGTGATCAGATAAATCGCGTAAAAATTCTATGGACGTAACATAGATCTCCATTGCATATTTACCGCTCTGACACAAGCTTTTGACAGCATAAACTTGCAAAAGCTATACAGATTGCTGAGAGAACTTGATCTATGTGCTAAACTAATAAGTTTAGCCAGAATGACAGAGACAAGAGCAAAAGTAAAGATATTCTATTGTAGGAGGACGAAACTCTTACTACATAGCTCCCCAGTTTGCCAAGTTCTCACATATGAGCCAAATGTATGGACGCTGACAGAAGAGGAAAAAAAATCCTTTAAGAATATTTGAACTAAGAATAATAAGCAAAATTTATTGCTCATTAAGGGAGGAAGAAGGTTGTACGATACGCTCTAACACAGAGCTACAAGCATGAATACAAGGAAGAGATGTTCAAAATGGTTGCAATGGCTGTGAGCACTATGGGACTTAACATCTGTGGTCATCAGTCCCCTAGAACTTAGAACTACTTAAACCTAACTAACCTAAGGACATCACACACATCCATGCCCGAGGCAGGATTCGAACCTGCGACCGTAGCGGTTTCGCGGTTCCAGGCTGTAGCGCCAAGAACCGCACGGCCACACCGGCCGGAAAAAAAAGAGATGTACCAGGACTTTCGGGATAGTAAGTTCTGATACGACGAGAAACTGAAACCATTGTGAAAATCCGATGAAGCTTTGCACAGATTTGTTGGGCAGTGTCTCCGGTACGTCAGTCGGTCGCGTCACGTCTTTTGTTTTCAGATCTGAGCGCAGAGTGAGCCTAGGGAATAGCGTCTCCCGCGAAGTATGAGGGCCTGGTGAGAGATTTCACTCGATGTTATGCAGCACACATAACATGCCTGTCATGTGGTTCCCATTTCATGACAATTCTCGTCCGCACTCTGCAGGGGCATTGAAGATGCTCCTGCAGCGTTTTCGATAGGAAGTGTTAAATCACCCACAATACAGCCCGTCACTGGTGTATGATTACCCACAAAACAGCCCGTAACTGTTTTCCCCTGGTTTCATCTCTGTCCAGATGAACCTCTGACTATGAAGACAAAATTTTGGCACAGTCCACGAACTGAAGACCAGCATAGAGTATTGGCGGAAACCACAGGCGGCTACTTTCTGTAAGGAGAGTATTGGAAAGTTGACACAACGGTACCACAAAAGTCTCTAAGTCGTAGCGGCGACTGTATAGAGAGGTAGTTGCAAGCTGTAGTTAACTGTTACGAACAAACATTATTGATTTCCACAGTGGTTTCCATTTCGCGACCGATCGGAACAGCGTGTTTTTTCAGTTACCTTCTGCCCTGTACTGTACCAGTTACTTCTACGTAGATCCAAGTTTCATCGAGCTTTGTTACTTGAAAGTGACATATCACGCGAAAGTTGCGTTCGTTCTTAGGTTTTACACACCCATTTATATGAGATGTAACAAAGTATTCGTAGACCGCACTCTCATCCGTCGTGACTCTGATACACAAATTCGTAGCGGCTACAGAAGATATGTGCTGTCTGCTGTTTAGAACTTCTGGATTCAACTTCAGAAAGCACGTAACCGCCAACGTAACGGGACCCTTTGACCTGCCGCCGTTACGAGTGCTCGCAACAAGCGTTTCGCAATGTACTCGGGAAGGCGTTACATAGTGGCCGGTGGAGTATGAGGAAGATATTAGCACTCATTACATCAGTGTACGGTCACAAGGGACGCTGAAGAAACTGCGGTAGTAAGCCAACCGAGAAGTATGAACAACGTGACTGAAATGCATAAACCTTCACTCAATGTCCAGTTGGTATTTATTGTGGTTTCTCAGATTCTACTGAAGCTCGAAAGGCAAAGGTCTGCATCCCATCAACATCAGTGAAGTAGTAGTTCAAATGGTTCAAATGGCTCTAAGCACTATGGGACTTAACATCTGAGGTCATCAGTCCCCTAGACTTATCACTACGTAAACCTAACTAACCTAAGGACATCACACACATCCATGCCCGAGGCAGGATTCGAACCTGCGACCGTAGCAACCGCGTGGTTCCGGACTGAAGTGCCTAGAACCGCTCGGCCACAGAAGAAGTAGTGCGTGGTCATTTGCGCCAATTTGGTGTAAGAAAGCAATCGTTTCTTTTTACGGAATCTTAGTTTCGTAAGTCGCTAAATATCTAAATCACGATTGCCGGACGGGTACTTAACCCTTAATTTACTTTTATTACTATTTTCCTAAGACCCTCTGGAGCCATGTGAATGAAAACTTTCCAGAAGTGGAGCAAGCACGTAACGATGGAAAAAAAGCGAAAGCAAGATATACAGCATGTAACAAAATATTTTTATATGTAATTATTTACTTATTGATTAATTTACGTTGGCATGATTGGGGATGTCAAGAAGATAGGAACAATTGATTCACTGAGTGACAACGGAAAACTGGACACATATGTTAATTTTTGGGGGAATTTATGAGGTCGTCAGAAGGAAGGGCTTTGACAGGGGATTGCGCACAATGGGGAATTTGAATTATGCGTAGGGCATAAAGTAGCTTGTTCCAGAGGCGGACAGCAGCAATGCGTTTGCGAGAGTGTTTTGTTTTATGGACTCTCAGCACTAAGAAACTAGCGGAGTGAGATCTTGTGCTTCGATTGTGATGAGTGACAAGTATTTTGATGCGAGACAACTGGTTGCATGTGGACTGAGGAACCTGTGAAGTATAAGTAGTGTGTAGTATTCACGTAACTTGGCTCACTGCAACCTTCTTAACTGCAAGTATGAACTGCTGGCGTGGTCAAACAGACGGATGTTGCAGATGCAGAAACATTGAAGGTTTGTTCTAACCATGGTGTGATATGTATACTGGCATGTCAGTCCTGACGGCAGTCTGTGACGATTACAGTGTCATGATGTACCGGTTAACGAACACGCAATTTCCGTGTAGGTCAAGCAAGCAAAGACAATATTCTTGCTTGAACATAAATACAAATGCGGGCCAGACCTGCAGGTTGCAATGTTGTGTTGTGCACGGAACGGTACCTTTGCAATGTCCTCAATATTTTGCAAGCTTCAGTCATTTTCCGACTAGTACTCTGTGTAGTTGTGAGCGCATTATAGCGGAGCAAAGCGAATTCTAACGTTGCCAGATTTTTGCTGCTCGTTCGGTGGGTGCTTCAGTAACCAAGGGAGTGGAAGTGCTTGGTGTTTATGCCAAGAGGCACCGTGTCGACGATTTGTACCATATATATAAAAAGCGTAAAGAGCATCATGGGTCATCGTGGAAAGTGATCGCAACATACGGTCATTGAAGAGGATTGTGACGACGAAAAATTTGAGAACAGCTGGAAAAATAATTGCAGAATTAAATGTCGTAATCGCGAGCCCTGTCAGTACCAAAACAAAACGAAGGAAACTCCATAAACAGGGAATTTCAGGAGGAGTTGTAGTTCCAAAACAACTCATCAGTGATGAAAATGCCCGTAAAAGGAAAATGTGGTGCCAAAGCCGTGAAACCTAGACTATAGAGCAACTGCAGAAAGCACACTGTTTCAGATTTTTGGCCGAGTTTACCTCCCAAGAGTGACATATTGCGCGGGTTCGGTGATGATTTGGGCTGCGATATTATGGTATTCCATGGTCCCCATGGTTACTCAAAAAGCTCGCGTTACTGCCACGAATTATGTGATCATTTGGCCGGTTAAGTCCGTTTTCTGCGAATGGCCTCACTTTGGTTTTAAAAAGACACAACATATTAAGATCTGAACAGCTAGGGGTTACTACACCAACGATAAGTGTAACGCTTGGAGGGAAAATAATAAATCAGGTGGTAACTTCATCTTAGGTATCCATACTGATGAGAATTTAAACTGAAAAAAAGCATATTTTGGAGCTCCTAACACAAATTAGTTAAGCCACATTTGCGCTTAGAATCACTGCAAATATTTGTGAGAGGCAAATCATCAAGTTGACGTATTTTGCATATTTTCTTTTAAAAAGTCATATGGAATAATGTTCTGGGGTAACTCATCTTTAACAAAGAAAGTCTTCGTTGCTCAAAAAGTGCTGTAAGAATAATATGGATGCTTAGCCACAATCATCTTGTAGACTTCTGTTTAAGGAGTTGGGCATTCTGACTATTGCTTCACAGTATATTTATTCCCACATGAAATTTGTTGCAAATAGTCCACTACAGTTTAAAAGCAACAATAATGTATCTCATTACGATAACATAAGGAAAAATGACATTCATTGTTCCACATAAAGGTTGTCTTTAGCACAAGAATGGGTGCACAACGCGGCAAAAAAAAAAAAAAAAAAAATTATTGCTCACGTACCCAGTGATATAAATTGCCTGACAGGCAGCAAAGTAAAATTTGCCAACAAACTGAGAAAGTTTCTCCTTGCCAACTCCTATTCCGTTAAAGAACATTTGTTATTGTAAATGTGTAAAAGGTGGTGGGTAGGTTCTACTCACTCACATCTTTATGTCTTCTATCTTCTTAGAAAAAGGCTTAATTTTAGCATGTAACCATTTGCACAAATTAATTTACTATGTGAATGTAAAATGACTCGATCCACATCATTACGATTTATCGTGCAAAATGTTCCGTGGAACATATAACTGTGTATCATGCATGTCCCATTTTCGTACAAGATATTCACCAGACATCTTTTGAACACTTAAATATATACTCTATATTGTTTGTCAGAACCACTTTCCTTGTTACTAACTTACATTCAAATTCTGACATAACGAAACAGTAATCGCCAATAGTTTTCTGATGTGTGGACAATGCACGGAGCCTTGCACCCTCTCCAGGTTTCTGCCTCCGGGAACTGATGGCAAGGTATCCGGACAACACGTACGCAGTTTGTACGCCTGAAGAACCTATTCAGTGAGTTGAAGAAGGCAAAAAAAAAAATGGCTCTGAGCACTATGGGACTCAACTTCTGAGGTCATTAGTCCCCTAGAACTTAGAACTAGTTAAACCTAACTAACCTAAGGACATCACAAACATCCATGGCCGAGGCAGGATTCGAACCTGCGACCGTAGCAGTCTTGCGGTTCTAGACTGCAGCGCTTGAAGAAGGCAGCTCAGCATCAATGGAGGGTGCAGGGTACAACCGTTTGCAGATTTCCACGTACGTCACTATAAATAAAGTCAGTCACAGGTTCCGAAATAATGCTTTTCTTCTGGCAGAGGGGTAAAAAATATCAGAGTTGTTCTAGATGTCTCGCCAGATCTGTGTAAAATGGTCTCGGCAGTCTCTTTCAGTTGCCTTGACGTTTTGCGAAGACTGAGATAGACTTATGTTTCTATTCATACTTGAAGCGGCAGAAATACCGTAATATTCCAATCATTTTACGAAGGTCATAGAAATATGGTCTATAAGAGGATTCACCTAACAAGACACCAGTACGGAACAATCATCCACTGGCAGATCACAGCGAGGAACGCCTCCTCGTTTCAGGATGTAGTTGCTAGCTCGGGTTGTCTGTGGGAATTCACAGACCAATAAATGTAATATGTATACTAGTGCGTCATCTGCTGTGACCTCGGAAAGCAGAAACGTAGAAGTCATCTGGCCTATTCCACGGGCACCAGGAATGCGGCAGAGCTTCAGGTTGAAGCCTAAACTGTGGGAGCCGGTTCGCCTTGGCAGTCTGCAGACGCCCACTAGCGCGTTGTACCCAACAGCCTCGTCTTCGTCCTTCAGGCCATCGCCATCATTTGCATAAGCGACCGGTACTCTTAGCGCCAAGTGCCGCGTTTCACTGACCACTTGCCACTTCAGAGGTGAACCGATCGTGGGACTTCCTAGCTGATGCTGTAATCGTTTTCTCGCGCGTTTTCTACGCGCTACGTTCTCATTGCACCTTGCAACACCAATCTAGCTAGTTCTCTTCCTCGTTGGTAGCTCTGCTTCGTCATTACTGGTGTCAAGTGTTGAAACAGGTGCCTCGTCTGCATGCGATAAAATAATTTCACCTCATCGTGCCGCGCATGATAAGGCTCACTCGTACTGTAGGAAGCAATCCGCAGTTTCTAGCATTTATTTTCTTCAACCTTACCAGCCATCACTAGCGAGTGATTTACCGACGATTGACCACCTCAAATTTGGTATGAAAATAGGAAACAGTCAATCTTGATTTTTCATACGGTTTCATGTCGATAATGGAATCAAACGGCTGAAAGAAATGAAGAATAACGCAAATTCCGGTTCCAGGGATCAGGAAGGTCAAGTCTGAACTCCGCAGGGAGTTTTTCTCCTGCACTACTCCTTATGTGATTGCTGGCACCCTTTTGATGTATCTGTAAGCTACGGTGATATGTTTACTCCACTAGTACTGACCACCAAAAGTTTTCGCTACGAGAGTGTGCCTTCGCACACTAAATCATCTAAGTCCACATCCTGTAAATCATCGAGACGCGCGCGGCTAACTACACTTTTTTTACAGTTCATTCACGGACACAACGGGGGTAGAAGGACAGAACGAATGCTCTGTATTAAACATCAGTGCTCTTAATGTTCACGATAACTCAGTGATATTTAGTAGAAATTGAAGGCACTCGTGAAATAACCGATATGCCCACATTTGGTCGAAAATGAGATTTTGAAAACTGGTCGATCACATGGTGCAAGGATGATATTTGTCCATGGGACCAATCAAGAATAACATAGGGAATGGACTTGTCTACAACGACTGCTTGGGGCAGGAAACCGGATATGTCTGGGACTTGCCTTGTTAAAGCACCAAACAGTAGACAGATTCTGAAAGGTGAAAGCAGTAGAACAAAACCCAGCTATTTCTTCAGTGAAATCTTTATGTACAGAATGTCATGCTTAAGTAAAAGGACATCTATTTATTTTATTGAATTTGTGCAATATAGCAACATATAAGGGACAGTCAAATGAAAACGAGACAAACTGGGAGAAAGTAGGTGAACTGTTAATTATCTTAAAAGTAATCGTCAGAGCAGTTAATACATTTATTCAGTGTGAGGCAGTTCGGTCAATGTCCTCACGGAGAAATGTTTGCTGTGGTCTATGGAACCAAGATTGTATCCAGATGGACACCTCTTTGTCCGAAGCAAATAGATGACCACGCATGTCTCTCTTTAGGTCACCAAAAATGTGTAAATCAATGGAAGGGATCGGGCAACCTCAAACGTTTTCTTATGAATGCACTGACCGTCTCATCTCACGATTGATGTAAATGTATTAACAGTTATGTAGTTCACATTTGAGATAATAAATAGTTTCATTATTTTTATTCATCTGTCTCGTTTTCATTTGACTGTCCCTTTATATAAACAGTATTTCACTCCAGTTCTCCGGTTCTGGATAAGTGAAAGACTGTGCATTCAGATAGGAGGTTTACTGTTTGTTGTATCTACTTGTTAGAATGTAGTTCTGACGCGTGTTCATAATTACTGTCATGTTATCGTAATGATAACAGATGTCAACACTATCGGCGGTATTTGAAAGGAAACAGCTGGTTAAGTTCGTTCCTGCTACTTTGCCTTTGGCTGCTAGTTGTACAACGCAGCTGAATATGAGATATGTGACGGAGATTTAAGTGCTTCAGGAGGTAATTAGAAAACTGATACGTGTACTTCTAATAATGAAGAAGTGTACCAAAAGCTTCTGTGAATCTCGCGATATAAGAAAAACTTCCTAAACTGCCTCTACCAGCAGAATCTGAGAAACAAAGGTGTTTTGAAGCTTGCCAATAAATACTTGCCAACTTTAGATACGAAGTTCTACAATAAACTGATCTGTAACCGAACTGTTGAGGATACTACGTCCAGTTCATCAGAAGCAGAAGCACGATGAACTCATCAACCTGCCACAGATTCGACTTTTATTAAAGTATAATTTTTTTTTAATTATTTGATTCCTCATAATATTCAGTAACCTGTAAAATTCTCGTAGTGGTCGTTTCCTCAGTTTTCATTTGACGTTATACTCATGAAACAAAGTCGTACGGTGCAGAGGAGAGACATGGTGTGATTTTTTAATAACTCAATAAATATCTGAAGAAATCTTTGTTTGGCCGGCCTGGGTGGCCGAGTGGTTCTAGGCGCTACAGTCTGGAACCGCCCGACCACTACGGTCGCAGGTTCGAATCCTGTCTCGGGCATGGATGTGTGTGATGTCCTTAACTTAATTAGGTTTAAGTAGTTCTAAGTTCCAGGGGACTGATGACCTCAGAAGTTAAGTCCCATATTGCTCAGAGCCATTTGAACCAAATCATGTTTGGTTGCTGAATAAGCTATTTTGGTGTGACTTTGGTCTAAATAATGACTGAAAAACACCTACTAAAAGCTTTTTCCAATTTTTGGACAGTTTTTTGCGTTTTACTCGAATATAAGTAAGGGTGACTTATCTGTTTATCGGATGAATGCCTTCAATTCGAAGTTTCTAATCGGCGCTGCAGTTTGTTAACTGACGGTTTTCAGTTACGTTTTTGTTGTATTGAAGGCGTCTGTTCTGTCGATCCAGAATTTACAATCTTTCTCACCAACCACCCAAAAGGGCCAGTTCTACTTAGAGCTTGACGCATCTGGTTAGTCTTGCCTCATACAGACTTAAAACATCACACTAGCGTTCCTTTAAAGGCTCTACAAGCGTCATTGGCAGCCAAACTATGATTTCCTAGTATCTTACAAATTAACTTAAGTCAGCAATTAGCTTTAACTGCAAAAGAGTTAATATAACAGTTCTGTGCTTTGTTAGTCGCACATTTTTTTGATAATGTGACTGACGTTGAGATTCATTAGGCGTGCTTTAAAATGCTACGTTATTTGAGAACATAAGTCTTTATTTGTACGTATTAATAGTTGCAGATCGTTGTCCTGGTTAATATTTTCTCTGAATATTATTACAGTACTATTTCCTCATTGAACAAGTCTGAGATTTTAGCTAACACTATGCAGGTAGGTATTCGCACGTAACGTAAACAGTACTGGCTATCACAGTTCATTGGAATAGTTGCAAATTCTGTGTGTCTGCAGATGACAAACCGAATAAGAAAATTTGGAGCCTTTTGCGCATCAAGAATAATTTAAAAACCTGGGCACTTACTCAACATAAACACATTTGCTTTATTGTGGTATCAAGTCTAAAACAGTTCGGGAAAAGAGAATAACATAACTTTCAAAATCAATATTTCACTCTACAACGAACGGTATTCTGGTTTGAAACTTCCTAGAGAGTGAGATTCGAATCGTAAACTTCGGCCAAAGTATGAGGGCGGCTTTTGTATCCCAGTGAGTAAGACTTTCCGGTTCCAGCCCAGGTCCGACTACAGTTTTAATTTGCCGGAAATTTAAAAACAAATCTACTTTCTCCACTTTATGGAGGGATTTACTGTGTAATGAGTGAAAACAGTTAGTCATTCAGCTGCAACGTAATTAGAAAATAAGTCAGGCTTGACGTCATAGAAACCAAAAATGACAAAAAAAATTATGAGGTTGGCCAGTGTAGCAGACTAACGCTCTTTATCCAGTGCCACTGGAGCTTTGGTGAACTGGTGTCATCAACGTGTAGATGGATTAACAGCAGATAGTTACACTGTCATCTAAAACTGCATCTACAGAGTGGGTGAGAAGTCACTCCCTAGATTTAAAAGTTCACAAGTTTTGTGATTGTTGATATGTATTACTTAATGTTATTGTCTTTTGTTATGAGTACCCTGAGAATACATCAATCGTTGCAGCATCATCTTACGGTGAATGACGCGATTGCAGGAAAGTTGACCGTACAAGAGAGCGCTCAGATCGATTCACGTTCCTGAGTGTACGATCTGTAACACTTGTTCAGCGATGGTGCCGGGATGTTTATGGCCCACATACTTGATCGTAAAACCATAGGGCATTGTCACACCAAACTAATGCCAACTGGGTCAGTTGTGAATAAGCCACGAGGAGCACGACCTTCAGTGGTGCTATCACCGGAAAATATAGGAACAGAGAGGGACAGCTTCACACACGGTGCAGGCGAATCAATACGCCAGGCAGTTCGTGAGAGTGGAATCAGCAGGCACAAGGAGAGTGATGTTTTAAGGAAGGATTTCACTTGGCCAATTAGGAAACCTCATTATTTAAATTTATCCACGTTATATGGATCTTGTTTAAGGTCCGCAATTGTATTATAAGATTACGTGGAATAATTCATACTGCTGCAATCACATTTTATTAATATTATATTAGCACAATGCATTTCTGCAGCATGCTGCCAACATCAGGTGCATTAAACTTATACATCAGCTGATAGGTTATTTGCATTAGCTGTGTGTGCCAGTGGGGTAGACGTCTCTCCAAGACACCAAAACGGCTGCGGTCGACGCACGGAACCTCTCCTGGAAGTGCAGTAGCTTGAATCTGAGGCACCACTGACGTTTACTGTAACCCTCGCACCTTTCCACGTTGGATGAGACAAAGAAATCGCGTCGCGAATGAAAACTATAGCCTCCATGACGTATTCTCTCGAAGAGAGTAACATGGTAGCAGTTGCCGCATGGAACCTCTTCTGGGAGTCCAGTAGCTTGTATCCGATACACCACTGACAATTTACAGTAACCCTCGCACCCTCACATTGACGATGCCACACAGAAATTGCATCGCGATGCAAAACTACATGCTCCATGCCGACATTGCCCCCAAGAGACTAACACAGATGCGGTCACGACATGGGGACGTTCCCAGGAGTCCATTAGCTTGTATCCAATGCACGACTGCCGATTTACTCTAACCCTTGCACCCTTCCGGTGCCAATACGACACAGAAATTGCGTCGGGATTGAAAACTACATACTACATGCCGACTTCTCTCCAAGAGACTAACACGGTAGTGGTTGCCACATGGAAACTCTCCTGTGAGTGCGGTAGCTTTTATGCGATGCTCCACACCCGGTTTACTGTACCCCTCACATCTTCCCATTTCGCTGCGCCTAAGAAAGCGCATTGCGATTCAAAAGCACATTCTCCATGCCGACTTCTCTCCAAGAGACTAACATGGTTGTGGTCGCAGCATGGAAACTGTCCTTCGAGTCCAGTAGCTTGTATGCGATTCACCACTGCCCATTTACTGTAACCCTCACATTATCCTGTCGACGATGCGACACAGAAATTACGTCGCGATTGAAAACTACAAGCTCCATCCCGACTTCTCTCCTAGAGAATAACACTTCACCGGTCGCCATATGGAAACTTTCCTAGGAGCCCAGTAATTTGTATCCGATACACCACTACCCGTTTACTGTAACCCCTGCACACTAAGAGTGAGGGCTCGACGCAGTAATTGTGTCGCGATTAAAAACTTCCTGCTCCATGCTAACTTCCCTCCAAGAGACTAACATGGTAGCAGATCCTCTCCTGGGAGTTCAGTTGCTTGTATCCGATGCACCACTGCCCATTTACTGTAACCTTCGCACAATATCCTTGACGATGCGACACAGATATTGAGTTGTGATTGGAAACTATAGCCTCCATTATGACCTCTCTCCAAGGGATTAACTTGGATGCAGTCGCTGCATGGAACCTCTCCAGGGTGTGCAGTAGCTTGTATCCAAAGCACCACTGCCCGTTTACTGTAACCTTCGCACTACCCCCTTGATGATGCGACACAGAAATTTCAGTGCAATTGAAAACTACAGGCAACATGCCAAGAGACTAATATGGCAGCGGTCGCTACATGGAAACTCTCCTGGTAGTGCAGTAACTTGAATATGATGCACTACTGCCATTTTACTGTAGCCCCCACACCTTCCCAGTAAGGATGCGTCAATGAAATTGCGGCGCAATTGAAAACTACAGGCTCCCTGCCGACTTTTCTCCAAGAGAGTAAAAGACTGCGGTCCCCGCATGGAAGTGCTCCTGGGAGTTCACTAGCTTGTACGTGATGCACCGCTGCCCCTTTACTGCAACGCAAACACCCTCCTATTGACGATGCCACACAGGAATTGCGTCCCGATTGAAAACTACATGTGACATGTCGACTTCTCTCCAGGGGATTAACACGGCTGAGATCAACGCATGGAATCCTTCCTGGGAGCCCAGTAGCTTTTATCCCATGCACCACTGCCCGTTTACTGTAACTCTTGCACTGTCCCATTGACGATGCGACGCATAAATTGTGTTGCTATTGAAAACTGCAGGCTCCATGCAGATTTCTCTCCAAGAGACTAACACGTTAGCGGTCCCCGCATCTAAATATCTGGGGGACGAGTAGCTTGTTTATGATGCAACACTGACCGTTTGCTGTATCCCTGGCGTCCTCCCATTGACGATAATACACAGAAATAGCGTCGTGATTGAAAAGGAGAACCTCCATGCCGACTTCTCTCCAAGAGACTAAGATGGATGCGGTCGCAGAGTGGGGTCCAGTACCTTGAATCCTATGCACCACTGCCCATTTACTGTAACATTCGCACCCTCCACAGTGAGGATGCGACACAGAATTTGTGGGGCGATTGAAAACTTTAGGCTCCATGCCAACTTCTTTCCAAGACACTAACACGGTAGCAGTCGCTACATTGGAACCTCTCCAGGGAGTCTAGTTGCTTGTATCCGATGCTCAACTGCCTGTTAACTGTACCCTCGCACTCTCCCATTGACGATGCGACAGTGAAATTGCGAGCGGTTCAAAAGTACAGGCTCCATACTGTCTTCTCACCAAGAGATTAACATGGCTATGGTCGCAGTATGGTGCTTCTCCTGGTAGTCCAGTAGCTTGTATGCGATGCAACACTGCCCGCTTACTGTAACTCTCGCTCCCTCCAATGGTTGATGGGAAGCTGAAATTGCGTCGCGATTCAAAGCAACATGCTCCATGCCGAATTCCCTCCAAGACGCTAACACGGTAGCGGTCGCTACATACAACCTCTCCTGGGAGTCCAGTAGCATGATTATGATCCACCACTGACGCATCCTCTAAGTGTGGATGCGACACAGTAATTGTGTAACGATTGAAAACTAAATGCTCCATGATGACCTCTCTTGAGACATCACGGTGGTGGTCATAGCGTGGATCCACTACTGCGAACGCAGTAGCTTGTATCCGATGTACTACTGCCCATTTACTGTAAACTTCGTACCCTCCCCTTGCTGATGCGACACAGAAATTGAATCGCGAGTGAAAACTACAGGCTTCATGCCAACTTCTCCCCAAGAGACTAACGCCTCTGTAGTGGCCGTATAGAACCTCTCCTCAGAGTCCGGTAGGTTGTATGTTATGAATCACTGCCCCTTTACTGAATTCCTCGCACCCTTTCATAGACGATGCTATACAGAAATTGCGTCGCGATTGAAAACTAATGGTCACATGCCGATATCTCTCCAAGAGACGAATACGGCTGTTGGCAAATCATGGAAACTCCGCTCGGAGTCCAGTAGCTTGTATCCGATGTACAACTGCTCATTTACTGTATCCCACGCACCATTCCATTGATGATGCGACGCAGTAATTGCGTTGCAATTGAAAACTACAGGCTCCATGCCGACTTCTGTCCATGAGACTAACACGGCTGCAGTCCCCACATAGCACCTCTCCTACGTGTCCAGTAGCTTGTATGCGATTCACCACTTCCTGTTTACTGAAACCCTCACATCCTCCCACTGACGCTGCGACAGAGAAATTTCGTCAGTAGTGAAAACTACAAGCTTCATGTCGACTTCTCTCCAAGAGATAACACAGCTTCAATTGCCGCATGGAATCTCTCCTGGGAGTCTCCAAGCTTGCATATGTTGCACCAGTGCCCAATTACTGTAACCTTCACCCCCTGACATTGACAACGCGACACAAAAATTGCGTAGCGACTGAAAACTACAGGCTCCATGCCGACTTCTCTCCAAAAGAATAACACAGATGCGGCTGCCTCAGGGAAAACCTCCTCGGAGTCCAGTAGCTTGTATACGATGCATCATTGCCCTTTTACTATAACTCTCGCACTGCCCCAGTGAGGATGTGACACAAAAATTGTGTCACAATTAGAAACTACATGCTCCATGACGAGTTCTCTCCAAGAGTCTAGCATGGTAGTGCTCACCGAATGTTACCTCTCCTGAGAGTCCAGTAGCTTGTATCCAGTTCACCACTGCTGTTTACTGTAACCATCGCATCCTCCCATCGACGATGTGACACTGAAATTGAGTCAATTTTAAAACAACAGGCTCGCCGCCGACTTCTCTCCAAGAAACCAACACGTCTGTGGTTGCTGCATGCACCTCACCTGGGAGTGCAGTAGCTTGTATCTGATGCACTACTGCCCGTTTACTGTAACTCTTGCAGCTCTCATTGACGATGCGACACAGAAATTGTGTCACGATTGGAAAATACAATCTCCATGCTGACTTCTCTCCAAGGAAATAACATGGTAGCATTCACACCATGGAACCTCAGCTGGAAGTCCAGTAGCCTGTATCCGATGCACCATTTCCCGTTGACTGTATCTTCGCACTGTGCCATTGACGATGCAACACAGAAATTGCGTCGCGATTGAAAAGTACAGGCTTCATTCCGACTTTCTCTAAGAGACTAACATCGCTGAGATAGCCACATGGAACCTCTCCTCGGATTGCAGTGGCTTCAATCTGATGCCAATCTGCCCGCTTACTGTAACCCTCGCACCTTCCCAGTTAGAGCAGGAAAGAAATTGCATCGCGATTGTAAACTACAAGCCCCATGAGGACTTTTCTCCAAGACACTCGGATGCAGTCGCTGCATGGAACCTCTCCTGAGAATACAGTTGCTTGTATCCGATGCACAGCTGTACGTTCCTGTAACCTTCGCACTCTCGCCTCGATGTTGCGACACAGAAAATTGCGTTTCTATTGAAAACTACAGGCTCCATGTAGAGTTCTCTCCAAGAGACTAACACACCTGCGATCGCCATATGGAACCTTTCCTGGGAGTGCAGTAGCTTGGATCAAATGCATCACTGCCCGTTTACGGTAACCCTCGCACCCTCCTAGTTAGGATGCAGCACTGAAATTACTTCACGATTGAAAAATACAGGCTCCATCCCGTCTTCTCTCAAAGAGACTAACAGGGCTGCAGTTGCCTCATGGAACCTCTGCTGGAGGGGTCCAGTAGCTTGTATGCGATTCGCCATTGCCCGTTTACTGTAACCCTCACACCCTCCCATTGATGATGCCAGACAGGAATTGCGTGGCGATTGAAAACTACAGGCCCGATCCCGACATCTCCCTTAAGAGAACAACATGCCAGCAGTTGACGCATGTAATCTCTCTTGGGAATCCAGTAGCTTGCATATGATGCACCACTGCCCATTTACTGTAACCCTCGCACCCTCCCATTGGCGATGCGACACAGAATTGCATCGCGATTGAAAACTGCAGGCTCAAGCCGAAAAAAAAAAAAAATTGGCTGCGGTCACCACATGGAAACTCTCCTGGAAGTGCAGTAGCTTGATCCGAAGCACCACAGGCCGTTACTGTACCCCTCGCACACACTCATTGACGACGTGACACAGTAATTGCGTCGCGATTGGAAACAATAGACTCCATGTCGACTTCTCTCCAAGAGACTAATACCGATGCTTTCGAAGCACGGAACCTCTAGCGATAGGTATTATCCAATGCACGACTGCACTTTTATTATAAACTTCGCACCCTCCTCTTGACGCTGCGACACAGCAATTGCGTCGCTGTTGAAAACTACAGGCTCCATGCGGACTTCTCTCCAAGAGACTAATACGGATGCTGTCGCCCGAACTGAACCTCTCCTGAGACTACAGTAGCTTTATGCGATTCAACACTGCCCATTTACTGTTAACTTTCGAACCCTCCCATTGACGATGCGACACAGATATTTCCTCGCATTTCAAAACTATCGGCTCCATTCCAATATCTCTCCACGATGCTAGCACGTCTACGATCGCCGCATGGAACCTCTCCTGGGAGTGCAGTAGTATGATGCACGACTGCACCTTTACTGGAACCTTCGAACCCTCACCTTGACGATGCGACATACATTGCGTCATGATTGATAACTACAGGCTCCACGTCAACATTTCTCCATGAGACTAACACGGCTGTGGTCGAATGATGGAGCCTCCCCTCGGAGTCCAGTAGCTTGTACACGATGTACCACTGCTGGTTTACTGAAACCCTCGTACCCTCCCATTTTCGAAGCGACACAAAAATTACGCCGCGGTTGAAGACTACAGGCTCCATGCTGACTTCTCTCCAGGAGGTTACACGGCTCCGGTTGCCGCATGGAACCTAACCTGTGAATCCAGTATTCTTATCCGATGCGAAACTCAACATTTACTTTCGCCTTCGCACGTTCCCATTGACGATGCGTCTACTTTTACTAATTTGTTTCTATGAGTAATTTAATTTAGTTACTTTAGCAGTTTGTAAGCATTTGTTGAATCATATTAAATTTGTTTGTAAAAAGATTTATCAGCTTCTTTCAATAACCCTTGATTTTTCACAGCTATTATCGTCTATGTACTATCTGATTATGGAATATAGTTAACACTGGGAATGTCTCGTATATTTCTGTTTTAATGACACAGTTAAGTTATTAAATTAATGAGAGACGGCACTGGGAGATTAATGAAAGGAGAGTTGATCCTAGTGTGTATTGTTTCGGTATGATAACAGTCAGTCAGTACTACATTCCCTCGTGTACCTATCACCAAAGATATGCTTTCCCATGAAACTGACCTTTGCCATTAATGTCCGAAAAATTATAAATATTTCTCTGGTCCTTACAATATCTAAGCTTCTCCATTCACACGACACGCTGTTAATTATGTGTTTGAATCCTTTCAATGCCCGTTCTGCACAAGTTTAATCTTTTAACGGGCACTGTTTTTCACTTCTCGTTTATTAGCGGAATCACCTTGACAACGATGAGCAAAGATACTAGCGCGATAAGGTCTAAACTATTTTCGGTCCCAATACTCTTTAATAATTCACCTACAGCGAATAAAGACCTAATTCAACATAAGAGTTTCTGTATTGTCAATAAATCTCTTCACAATCGTGAGTATATGATTGTAGCGTTTCGTTTAACACGTAAAAGCACCATTCACTTGAATATCAATGTTCATACACCCAGTCACCTCTAACTCACTCTGTCTCTGAATCTATCCCAAAATAATCTATTCTCCACCACTCCAATGTCTAATCCAGTACTAAGAACACAATTTAATTAGGCTTTAAATCGAAAAATTCCGACTACCACGGATGAACTGCGAACACACTCGCCAACACTCAAAAAAGAAACTCAAGAGACCTAACAATGCTGAGCATTTATTTATGTATTACATTCAAAGCAAAACACAGCTCTGTTATGTCTTCCTTGGATTCTCTTTGTTCTACTTTGCGTTACTCTATTTCGAATATCTACTTTTTGTAAAACTTTAACTAACTATTACTTAGAAATACCACTACCGATTTTTGGCTCTTAGGATATTTCGTATTGCATAATTAAATCAAATACTCGTTTCTGCCCCCCCCCCCCCAAGAACCATGGACCTTGCCGTTGGTGGGGAGGCTTGCGTGCCTCAGCGATACAGATAGCCGTACCGTAGGTGCAACCACAACGGAGGGGTATCTGTTGAGAGACCAGACAAACGCGTGGTTCCTGAAGAGCGGCAGCAGCCTTTTCAGTAGTTGCAGGGTCAACAGTCTGGATGATTGACTAATCTGGCCTTGCAACATTAACCAAAACGGCCTTGCTGTGCTGGTTCAAAAATGGTTCAAATGGCTCTGAGCACTATGGACTTAACATGTGAGGTCATCAGTCCCCTAGAACTTAGAACTACTTAAACCTAACTAACCTAAAGACATCACACAAAACCTAACTAACCTAAAGACATCACACACATCCATGCCCGAGGCAGGATTCGAACCTGCGACAGTAGCAGTCGCGCGGTTCCGGGCTGAAGCGCCTATAACCGCTCGGCCACCACGGCCGGCTGCTGTGCTGGTACTGCGAACGGTTGAAAGCAAGGGGAAACTACAGCCGTAATTTTTCCCGATGGCATGCAGCTTTACTGTAAGGTTAATGACGATGGCGTCCTCTTGGGTAAAATATTCCGGAGGTAAAATAGTCCCCCATTCGGATTTCCGGGCGGGGACTATTCAGGAGGACGTCGTTATCAGGAAAAAAAACGGGCGTTCTACGGATCGGAGCGTGGAATGTCAGATCCCTTAATCGGCAGGTAGGTTAGAAAATTTAAAAAGGAACATGGATAGGTTAAAGTTAGATATAGTGGGAATGAGTGAAGTTTCGTGGCAGGAGGAACAAGACTTTTGGTCAGGCGAATACAGGGTTATAAATACAAAGTCAAATATGGGTAATGCAGGAGTAGGTTTAATAATGAATAAAAAATTAGGAATGCGGGTAAGCTACTACAAACAGCATAGTGAACGCATTATTGTGGGCAAGATAGACACGTAGCCCACGCCTACTACAGTAGTACAAGTTTATATGCCAACTAGCTCTGCAGATGACGAAGAAATTGAAGAAATGTATGATGAAATAAAAGAAATTATTCCGATAGTGAAGGGAGACGAAAATTTAATAGTCATAGGTGACTGGAATTCAGTAGTAGGAAAAGGGAGAGAAGGAAACGTAGTAGGTGAATATGGATTGGGGGTAAGAAATGAAAGAGGAAGCCGCCTGGTAGAATTTTGTGCAGAGCATAACTTTATCATAGCTAACACTTGGTTCAAGAATCATGAAAGAAGAATCCTGGAGATACTAAAAGGTATCAGATAGATTATATAATGGTAAGACAGAGATTTAGGAACCAGGTTTTAAGCTGTATGACATTTCCAGGGGCAGATGTGGACTCTGACCACAATCTATTGGTTATGAACTGTAGATTAAAACTGAAGAAACTGCAAAAAGGTGGGAATTTAAGGAGATGGGACCTGGATAAACTGAAAGAACCAGAGGTTGTACAGAGTTTCAGGGAGAGCGTAAGGGAACAAATGGCAGGAATGGGGGAAAGAAATACAGTAGAAGAAGAATGGGTAGCTTTGAGGGATGAAGTAGTGAACGCAGCAGAGGATCAAGTAGGTAAAAAGATGAGGGCTAGTAGAAATCCTTGGGTAACAGAAGAAATATTGAATTTAATTGATGAAAGGAGAAAATATAAAAATGCAGTAAATGAAGCAGGCAAAAAGGAATACAAACGTCTCAAAATGAGATCGACAGGAAGTGCAAAATGGCTAAGCGGGGATAGCTAGAGGATAAATGTAAGGATGTAGAGGCATATATCACTAGGGGTAAGATAGATACTGCCGACAGGAAAATTAAAGAGACCGGAGAAAAGAGAACCACTTGTATGAATATCAAGAGCTCAGATGGAAACCCAGTTCTAAGCAAAGAAGGGAAAGCAGAAAGGTGGAAGGAGTATATAGAGGGTCTATACAAGGGCGATGTACTTGAGGACAATATTATGGAAATGGAAGAGGATGTAGATGAAGATGAAATGGGAGATATGATACTGCGTGAAGAGTTCGACAGAGCACTGAAAGACCTGAGTCGAAACAAGGCCCCGGGAGTAGACAACATTCCATTAGAACTACTGACGGCCTTGGGAAAGCCAGTCTTGATAAAACTCTACCATCTGGTGAGCAAGATGTATGAGACAGGCGAAATACCCTCAGGCTTCAAGAAGAATATAATAATCCCAATCCTAAAGAAAGCAGGTGTTGACAGATGTGAAAATTACCGAACTATCAGTTTAATAAGTCATGGCTGCAAGATACTAACGCGAATTCTTTACAGACGAATGGAAAAATTAGTAGAAGCCGACCTTGGGGAAGATCAGTTTGGATTCCGTAGAAATATTGGAACACGTGAGGCAATACTGACCCTACGGCTTATCTTAGAAGCTAGATTAACGAAAGGCAAACCTACGTTTCTAGCATTTGTAAACTTAGAGAAAGATTTTGACAATGTTCACTGGAATACTCTCTTTCAAATTCTGAAGGTGGCAGGGGTAAAATATAGGGAGCGAAAGGCTATTTACAATTTGCATAGAAACCAAATGGCAGTTATAAGAGTTTAGGGACATGAAAGGGAAGCAGTGGTTGGGAAGGGAGTGAGACAGGGTTGTAGCCTCTCCCAGATGTTATTCAATCTGTATATTGAGCAAGCAGTGAAGGAAACAAAAGAAAAATTAGGAGTAGGTATTAAAATCCATGGAGAAGAAATAAAAACTTTGAGGTTCGCCAATGACATTGTAATTCTGCCAGAGACAGCAAAGGACTTGGAAGAGCAGTTGAACGGAATGGATGGTGTCTTGAAGGGAGGATATAAGATGAACATTAACAAAAGCAAAACGAGGATAATGGAATGTAGTCGAATTAAGTCAGGTGATGCTGAGGGAATTAGATTAGGAAATGAGATACTTAAAGTACTAAAGGAGTTTTGCTATTTGGGGAGCAAAATAACTGATGATGGTCGAAGTAGAGAGAATATAAAATGTAGACTGGCAATGGGAAGGAAAGCGTTTCTGAAGAAGAGAAATTTGTTAACATCGAGTATTGATTTAAGTGTTAGGAAGTCGTTTCTGAAAGTATTTGTATGGAGTGTAGCCATCTATGGAAGTGAAACATGGACGATAAACTGTTTAGACAAGAAGAGAATAGAAGCTTTCGAAAGGTGGTGCTACAGAAGAATGCTGAAGATTAGATGGGTAGATCACATAACTAATGAGGTGGTGTTATGATTGGGGAGAAGAGAAGTTTGTGGCACAATTTGACTAGAAGAAGGGATCGGTTGGTAGGACATGTTCTGAGGCATCAAGGGATCACCAATTTAGTATTGGAGGGCGGCGTGGAGGGTAGAAATCGTAGAGGGAGACCAAGAGATGAATACACCAAGCAGATCCAGAAGGACGTAGGTTGCAGTAGGTACTGGGAGATGAAGAAGCTTGCACAGGATAGAGTAGCATGGGGAGCTGCATCAAACCAGTCTCAGGACTGAAGACCACAACAACAACAACAACACTCGTTTCTGCATTTCGACTCGCTAAAGAGCGGTTACAGATACCAGTCGCCACACGAAACCTCTCCTGGGAAACCAGTTACTTGTATCCGATGCCCACAGCCTGTTTACTGCAGCCCTCATACTCTCTCAGCGAGGATGCGACACAGGAATTGTGTTACGATTGAAAACTACAAACTTCATGCTGTCCTCTCTCCAAGAAACTAACACGGCTGCTGTCGGGACATGGAATCTTTCCTCGGAGTCCAATTGCTTGTATCTGATGCACCACTATACGTTTACTGCAACTGTTGCACCCTCCCAGTCAGGATGCGTCACAGAAATTGCGTCGCAATTGTAAATAACAGGCTGCATGCCAACTTCTCTCCAAGAGACTATCACGGCTGTGGTCGCTGCTTGGAACCTCTGCTAAGAGTACAGTAGCTTCTATCCAACATACCACTGCCTGTATAGTGTAAACCTCGCAACGCCCGCGCTGCAGTGGGCGCATGGAACCTGTCCTGGAAGTCGAGAGGCTTGTATCCGACTGCAGTTGGCGCATGGAACCTCTCCTGTGTAACCCCCACACCTTCCAATTGACGATGCGACTTGGAAATGGTGTCGCGATTGAAAACTACAGTCTCCATGCCGATTTATCTCCAAGAAAGTAACACGACTGTGGTCACCGCGTGGATCCTCTCCTGGGAGTGCTCTTGGTTGATTCCGATGCACCACTGCCCGTTTACTGAAACCCTCGCACACACCTATTGACAATGTGACACGCAAGTTGCGTCGGCATTGGAAACTAACAGCCCCATGCTGACTTCACTTAAAGATACTAACACGGTAGTCGTCGCCGCATGGAACCTCTCCTGGGAGTCCAGAAGGTTGTATCCGAGGCACCACTGTCGTTTACTGTAACACTTGTACCCTCCCCCCCCCCACCCCCCCCCCCCCCAAAGAGGATGCAACACAGTAATAACATCGCGATTGGAAACTACAGTCTCCATGACAACTTCTCTCCAAGAGACTAACATAGTTGTTTTCGTCACATGGAGCATTTCCTCGGATTCCATTAATCTGTACGCCAAGCAGCATTGCATAATTACTGTAGCTCTCGCACCCTCCCAGTGAGAATGGGACACAGAATTTGTGTCGCGATAGAAAACTACACTCTCCATGTCGACTTCTCTCCAACACAGTAGCCATCGCTGCATAGAACCTCTCCTGGGAGTCTTGTTGCCGACTTCTCTCCTGAAGACTAACACGGCTACAGTCGCTGCATGGATCCCACCTGGCAGTCCATTTGTTTGAATCCAATGTACCACATCCGATTTGCTGTAATCCTCGCACCTATTAATCGACGATGCAACACAGAAATTGGGTCGCGATTGAAAACTACCGGCTCCATGTCGACTTCTCTCCAAGAGACTAACAGAGTAGTTTTCGCAGCATGCAACATCTCTGGGAGTGCAGTAGCTCTGATCCGTTGCACCACTGCCAGTTTACTGTATCCCTTGCACCCTCCCAGTGAGGATGCGACGAAAAAATTGCGTCGCAGTTAAAAATTACAGGCTCCGTGTCGACTTCTCTACAAGAGATTAACAGAGTTGTGATCGCCTCATGGAACTTCTCCTGTGAGGCCAGTAGCTTGTATCCGACACACCACTGGCGTTAAGTGTAAACACCACACCCTGCAATTGACGATGCGGCACACAAATGTCGTCGCGATTGAAAACTATAGGCTTAGTGCTGGTTTCTCGCCAAGAATGTATAATGGCTGTGGTCACCGTAATGAACCTCTCCTGGGTGTGCTCTAGCTTGAATCCGATGCACCACTGCCCGTTTACTGTAACCCTCACACTCACCCATTGACAATGTGACACAGAAATTGCGTATAGGTTGGAAATTCACTTCCCCATACCGAATTCTCTCCGAGAAACAAACTTGGCTGCGGTTGCTGCAAGGAACCTCTCCTGGGAGTCCAGGAGCTATTACCCGATGCACCACTGCCCATTTACTTTTGCGCCCTCCCAGTGATGCGACACAGAAGTTGTGTCGCAATAATAAAATACAGGTTTCATGCCGACTTCGCTCCAATACACTAACACTATACCAGTCGCCACATGGAACGTATCCTGGATGTCCCGTAGCTTTTATCCGATGCACCACTTCCCATTTACAGTGAACATCGCCCCCTCCCATTGGCGACTGGAAACAGAAATTCCATTGTTATTCAGAACTGTAGGATCCATGGCAACTTCTACCAAAGAGACTCACACGGCTGCAGTCGTCGCAAGGAACACCTCGTAAGATTCCAGTAGGTTGTATCTGATCCACAACCGCCCATTTACTGTAACCGTCCCACTCTCACCTTGAAGATGCGAAACAGAAATGGCGTCGTGATTGAAAAACGCCATCTCAATGCCGACGTTTCTGGAAGAGACTATCACGTCTGCGGTCGCCGAATGTAACCTATTCTGGGAGTCCAGGGGCTTGTATCTTGTGCACCACTGCCCATTTAAAGTAACTTTTGCAACCTCTCAGATAGGACGCAACTCAAAAATAGCGTCGCAATTGAAGACTACAGGCTCCATGTCGTCTTCTCTCCAAGAGATTAACAGAGTAATGGTCGCCGCATGGAAATTCTCCTGGAAGTTCAGTTGCTTGAATCCGATGCACCACTGTTGGTTTACTGTAACTACGCACCGTCTCGGAGAGGATGCGACACAGAAATTGCGTCGCAATTGCAAACTACAGGTTCCTTGCCGACTTCTCTCCAAGACACTAACACTGTACCAGTCACCGCATGGAACATGTTCTAGGATTTCAGTAGCTTTGATCCAATGCACCACTTCCGGGCCCGCATCTCGTGGTCGTGCGGTAGCGTTCTCGCTTTCCACGCCCGGGTTCCCGGGTTCGATTCCCGGCGGGGTCAGGGATTTTCTCTGCCTCGTGATGGCTGGGTGTTGTGTGATGTCCTTAGGTTAGTTAGGTTTAAGTAGTTCTAAGTTCTAGGGGACTGATGACCTAAGATGTTAAGTCCCATAGTGCTCAGAGCCATTTGAACCATTTGAACCACTTCCGGTTTAGTGTAACCCTTGCTCCCTCCCCTTGACGATGTGACACAGATATAGCTTCTCAAATGAGAACTGCGGTCTCCATGCCGACTTCTCTCGAAGAGACCAACATGGCTGCGGTCACGGCAAGGAACATTTCCTCAGAGTCCATTAACTTGTGTCCGATGCAGCATTGCCCAATTGCTGTTGCTCTCGCACCCTCCCAGTGAGGACGGGACTCAGATATTGCCTCGTGATAGAAACCTATAGGCTCTATGCAGACGTCTCTCCAGGAGACAAACACTGCCCAGGTAGCCGCGTACAACATCTTGTTTAAGTGCAATAGCTTGAATCAGATGCACCAGGGATACGTCAATGTATCCCTCGCACCCTCCCATTGGCGACGCGACACAGAAATTCCGTCGAGATGTAAACTACAGACTCCTTGGCGACCTCTCTACAAGAGAATAACACGGCAGCGGTCGTAGAATGGATCCTCTCTTGGGACTCCAGAGGCTTCTATCCGATGCACCACTGCCCATTTGCAGTAACCTCCGTACACTCGCAGAGAGGATGCGACTCAAAAATTGCGTAGCGAATGAAAACCGCAGGCTCCATGCCGACTACTCTCCAAGAGAGTAACACTGCTGGAACGTCTCCTGGGAGTCCGGTAGCTTTTTCCGATGCACCTCATCCCGTCTACTGGAACCTTTGCACCCTCCCAGTGAGGATGCGACACAGAAATTGCATCGTAATTGGAAACTAGAGGCTTCATGCCGACTTCTCTACAAGAGACTAATACGGTAGCGGTCTCAACATGGAACCTCTCCTAGGAATCCAGTAACTTGTATCTGACGCACCACTGCACATTACTGTATACCTTGCACCCTCCCAGTGAGGATGCGACACAAAAATGGGTCGCGAATGATAACAACCATCTCCATGTCGACTTCTCTCCAGAGACTAACAACGCTGTAGTCGCCACATAAAACATTTCCTGGA
This sequence comes from Schistocerca americana, assembly GCF_021461395.2. Taxonomy (NCBI): domain Eukaryota; kingdom Metazoa; phylum Arthropoda; class Insecta; order Orthoptera; family Acrididae; genus Schistocerca; species Schistocerca americana. The sequence goes on along the minus strand of NC_060122.1, from coordinate 181,049,695 downwards.
TTTCCAGTAGCTTGGATCTGATGCACGGCTGCCGTTAACTTAACCACCACACCCTCCCATTGCCGATGCGACACGGAAATGGCGTCCAGACTGAAAACTACATGCTCCATGCCGACATCTATAAGGGAAAGTAACACGGCTGCGGTCGACGCATGGAACATCTCCTGGGAGTGCAGTCGCTTGAATCCGATACATCACTGCCCCTTTAATGTAACCCTCGCGCCCTCCCTTTGACGATGAGACATAGAATTCGCGTCGCGATTCAAAACCATAGGCTCCATTCCATCTTCTCTACAACAGACTAAAACTGCTGCAGTAGATGCATGGAACCTCTGCTGTGAGTGCAGTACCTTGAACCCGATGCACCACTGCCAATCGCACGGTTGCGATGGAAAACTACAGGTCCCATTCCGAATTGTCACCGAGAGAGAAACACAGCGGCAGTCGCCGCATGGAACGTCTCCTAGGAGTCCAGTAGCTTGTATCCGGCGCACATCTGCATGCTTACTGTTCCTCTCACACATTCCCATTGACGATGCGACACAGAAATTGCAGCGGATTGAAAATTATAGGCTCCGTGGCGACTTCTCTGCTAACGACTAAGAAGGCTGTGGTCGCTACATGGATATTATCCTTGGAGTCCAGTAGCTTTTATACGGTGCACATTTGCAATTTACTGTACCATTCGTAACCTCCCGTTAACGATGCGAGACAGAAATTGAATCGTGATTGAAAATTTCAAGCACCATGCCAGCTTCTCTCCAAGAGACTAACATTTATGCGGTCACCACATGGAACCTCTGTTGGGAGTGCTGTAGCTTGGATTGGATGCACCACTGCCCGTTAACTTTAACCCTCACACCCTCCTAGTGAGGATGCGACACAGAAATTGCTTCACGATTGTATCTATAGTATCCAAGCCAACTTCTCTCCATGAGACGAACACAGCTGCGTTTGCCGCATGGAACCTTTCCTGGGTGTCCAGTAGCTTGCATCCGATGCACCACTGCCCTTTTACTGTAAGCCTCGCACCCTCATATTGACGATACGAATCATAAATTGCGTCGCGATTGAAAATTACAGGCTCAATAGCGATTCTCTCCAAGAGACTAACAAGGTTGGCGTCGCCGCATGGAACCTCTCCTCATAGTCCAGTATTTTATATGCGATGCACCACTGCTGTTTACTGTAATAATCTCACCCTGCCATTCTGTAGCGATTGAAAACTACAGGCCCCATCCTGACGTCTCTCCAAGAAGTTAACACGTTAGCGGTCGCTGCATGGAACTTCTCCTGGGTGTCCAGTAGCTTGTATCTGAAGCACCACCGCCCGTCTACTGGAACCCTCGCACCATACCAGTGACCATGTGACACAAAAATTGCTTCGCGATTGAGGACTACAGCCCCCATGCCGACTTCTCTCTAAGTGACATGGCACTGAATCTCACCTGGGAGTCCAGTACATGTATCCGGATCACAACTGCCCGTTTACTGTAACCCTTGCACCCTCCCATTGAAGATGTGGCATAAAACTACAGGCTGCATGACGACCTCTCTCCAAGAGCCTAAGACGGTTGCGTTTACCACGTGGAACCTCTCCTCGGAGTTCAGTAGCTTGTGTGCGATGCACTGCCCCTTGCACGCTCCGATTGATGATGCGGCATGGAAATTGCGTCGCGATTGAAAACTACTGGCTCCATGCCCTCATCTTACCAAGTAACTAACAGGGCTGCGCTGTATGCACCAAATCTCTTCTGGGAGTCGACTTGCTGGTTTCCAATGCACCACTGCAAATTTACTGTAATCCTCGCAACCTCCCAGAAATTGACTCGTGATTGAAAATTACTGGCTCAATGGCGATTCTCTCCAAGAGACTAACACGGCTGCGTTAGAGGCATCGAATCTCTCCTGTGAGTGTACTATCTGATCTGATTAGCATTCCTCGACTTGTAATATTGTTTATTGCGTTCAGTTTGCTACTGTTTGTGAAGGTCAACCAGCGGTATTTTTCTTCTCTCGTGGCCGCTAACGGCCCTGTTACCTACCCTGGGGATTAGTGTATGTGATGGCAGTGCACGTTTGCCCGCCTTGCCGCTGCTGTCCGGTGAGGCGTGTAGTTTTGACAGCTTTCTTGATTGTAGGTTGGTTGGCGATTCTTCTACTCTGGTGGTAGTGATTTCTTTCTCGTTCCGGGCGCTCTGAGCAAAGTATTCTGCGGGCGGAGTCCAGACCGCCTGTTCCGGCTTTGGCGAATTTTTACTTCTTTGCATTTGGTTTATTGGATGTCAGGTAGCAACAGCAAGATTATCATTAGTCAATCGTTAGACTGCCACTAGTCTGCGTTACCATCTTGTGAAGTGACTGCAACTCTTGGCTGCCTCTCTCATTACTCGTGAATGTTTTTTTTTGCCGGACCTACTCAGAGGTCGATTCCTGGTGCACCGTCTGTGACTGGCCCTTGTGTTTTTTTATTGTGTTTGCTATTTTATACAGATATACAAGTTAACCATAATTTTGTCTCACCTGTTTGGTGATCAGTTGCTTCTCCTTTTAAATTAACCTTTGCTGTTGTACTTGCTGTTTTACTGCATGTTTTTAAATTTTTTTATTTAATTGCGTTTATTTAATTGGCGTTTAAGGCCTTCAGCCGTCACTGTGATTACTTGCCCTAAAATTCAAATTTGGATCACATTTGATTGTTTTTGAAACATTATTTGGTGTGTCTCTATTTCATGCTCATTTGGTAAATTGTAACGCACTGAAAGCACCATTAATTACACAGGTGTTTATTCCTTCATTAATAACATGTGATATCTTTATTTATTGCTCAGTCTGGAATTACCGTTTTCAAATAAACGTGTGTAACTGCAAAAGCGAACCAACAGTAACTGATTATGGCCCCCTCCACAATAGTAACTGAATCCTGCCTTCCATGACTAACAAATCTCAGGTCACTGCATGGACATTCTCCTATGAGTCTAATTGTTTGTATATGATTCACCACTGCCAGGTTACTACAACCATCGCACTCTCCCAGTGAGGCCGCGATACATAAATAGCGTCGCGATTGAAAACTACACGTTCCTTGCCAAATTATCTCCAAGATACTAACATGGCTGCAGTCACCGCAAGGAACATTTCCGCGGAGTCCAGTAACTCGTACCCGATGCCGCGTTGCCCAATTGCTGTAGCTCTCGCACCCTCCCAGTGAGGATGGGACACAGAAATTATTTGGTGTGTCTCTATTTCATGCTCATTTGGTAAATTGTAACGCACTGAAAGCACCATTAATTACACAGGTGTTTATTCCTTCATTAATAACATGTGATATCTTTATTTATTGCTCAGTCTGGAATTACCGTTTTCAAATAAACGTGTGTAACTGCAAAAGCGAACCAACAGTAACTGATTATGGCCCCCTCCACAACCGTAACTGAATCCTGCCTTCCATGACTGTTTGTATCTGATTCACCACTGTCAGATCACTATAACCATCGCACTCTTCCACTGAGGATGCGATACATAAATAGCGTCGCGATTGAAAACTACAGCACCATTCCGAATTCCCTCTAAAAGACTAACAAGGCTGAGATCACCGCATTGGAACTCTCCTGGGAGTCCAGTAGTTTGAACCCGATGCAATACAACCCATTAACTGTAACGACACAGAAATCGAGTCGCGATCGAAAACTGCAGGCTCAATGCCGACTTCGCTCCAAGAGAATAACATAGTTGCGGTCGCCACATCGAACCTCTGCTCGGAGTCCAGCAGCTTGTACGCGATGCACCACTATCCCTTTACTGTAACACCCACACCCTTCCCGTGAGTATGCGACACAGAAATTCAGACGCCATCGAAATCGCCAGGGTCCATGCCTACTTCTCTCCAAAAGACTAACACGACTGGCGTCGAAGAATGGAATCTTTCCCGGGAGAGAAGTGGCTTGTATCTGAGGCACCACTCCCCTTTTACTGTAACACTCCCACCCTCCCAGACAGGATGCGACACAGAAATTACGTCGCGATTGTGGACTACTGGTTAATGCCAACTTCTCTCCAACAGTCTAACAATGTACCGGCCCCAATGTAACCTCTCCTAGGAGTGTAGTAGCTTAAATCCCCTTCACCACTGCCTGTTTACTGTACCCCTCACATCCTCCCATTCACTATGCAACAAAGAAATTGCGTCATGGTTCATATATGCAGCCTCCACGCCGACTTCGGGGTATCGAATATATTGCTTCCCCGACTTATACTTCCCGAGAAGATCACGAATGTAAAATTAGAGAGATTCGAGCTCGCACGGAGTCTTTCGAAAATTACACGGCTGCGCTCACAGCATGGAACCACTCCAGGGAGTCCAGTATCGTGTATCCGATGCACCACTGCTCGTTTACTGGAACTCTCACACCCTCCCATTCACGATACGACACAGATATTGCGTCGCGTTTGAAAACTATAAGCTCCATGGCGACTGCACTCCAACGGACTAAGAAGGCTGCGGTCACATCAGGGAACTTCTCCTGGGAGTCCAGTTGCTTTTACCCGATGCACCAATGCTAGGTTACTGTAACCATTGCACACTCAAAGTGAAGCTGTGACAATGAAATATCTTCGGAATGGAAAACAACATCTTTCATGACAACTTCTCTCCACAGCCAGTTTAGTGTAACCATTGCAAACTCAAAGTGAGGATGTGACACAGAGGTTGCTAAGTGATTGAAAACAACATGCTTCTTGCCTAGTTCTCTCCAAGAGGCTAACACGGTAAAGGACCCAATGTACCCGCTCCTAGGAGTGTAGTAGCTTAAATCCGGTTCACCGCTGTCTGTTTACCGTACCCCTCGCACCCTCGCAATAACGATCCAACGTAGAAATTGCGTCATGGTTGAAAACTGCAGTCTCCATGCTGACTTCTCTCTAAGAGAAATACACGGCTGCAGTCACTGCATGGAACCTCTCCTATGAGTCCATTGTCGTGTATCCGATGCACCACTGCTCGTTTACTGTTACTCTCGCACCCTCCCATCGACGATGTGACACAGAAATTGAGTCGCGTTTGAAAACTATAAGCTCCATGGCGACTTCACTCCAAGGGACTAAGACGGCTGCAGTCACATAATGGAACTCCTCGTGGGAGTCCAGTTGCTATTACCCGATGCAAAAATGCCAGTTTAACCATTGCACCCTCAAAGTGAGGCCGTGACAATGAAATATCTTCGCAACTGAAAACAACATGTTTCATGACAACTTCTCTCCAAGAGGCTAACACGGTAATGCTCCAATGTAACCACTCCTAGAGTGTAGTAATTTAAATCCGATTCACCACTGCCTGTTTATCGTACCCCTAGCAACCTCCCATTGACGATGCAACATGGAAATTGCATCATGGTTGGAAACTACACTCGTCACGCCAACTTCTCTCTAAGGGAAATACGCGGCTGTGGTCACAGCATGGAACCTCTCCTGGGAGTCCAGTGTCGTGAATCCGATGCACGACTCCTTGTTTACTGTTACTCTCGCACCCTCACATTGACGATGCGAGGGGAAAATTGCGTCGCGTTTGAAAAAAGCTCCATGGCGACTTCACTCCAAGGGACTAACATGGCTGGGGTGACACCATGGAACTTCTCCTGGGCATCCAGTTACTTTTATCGGCTGCACCACTGCCAGTTTACTGTAACCATTGCACCCTCAAAGTGAGGGTTATAACTGCCCACGTCGTGTTGTGTCGACTCCACTGTAGCTTTTTAAGTTTGTTTTACATGCCCGTTTTCTAATTTCACCACACAAGTATCCAGTGTTGAGCAGTTATTGCCCGATGACGACACGGAATACAATTTGTTAAGGCGGAGTTCGCCGTTATTACTTATGTTTTTAGATTTAATTTTATTACTCGTACAGAGATCAAAGTTCCTTTGTTTAACAGCGCGTCGTCAAAATAAGTATGAAATGCTAATATTTTTGCAATACATAATGTCGTCTATTCAGTTAAAGTTCGTACCTATTTTGCCATTTTAGAGAAGAGAAACTTTAAACGCTTCTGCTTCTATAGTCTCAGTATCAAATGTTCACTAATTTCATTTTACTTCCTGTATCAGTTCAGTATTTAACACATATTATATATCAGTGTCATTTTAGAGATATTACGTCGGTTCCACACTAACGTAATAACACGTAATTGTCATTTAACATCACTTTTATTAATAATCCTTTTTCTTATGACGTAAATGTTAATGAATGATCACTATCTAGGAGGAAAGAGGGATTGATCCTAATCATGAGATAATAGCTTTTAATGAGCCCGAAATCGTTAATTAAATAAAAAGTCACGTTCAAGGATGATATGAGAACAATATACGTTACATCCCTTTTCACGTATCTGTCAAAATTTATCCTGTCGCCCACAATTCAAATTAACACTGACGTTAACCCCTTTTGTCGGAACATCGAATCGTAACTATTATGTGAAAGACAGAACAGTAGAACGAAACACAAACGACCTGTTCTAACAACCGAACAACGCAAGGACGTTACATTACGGCAATGTCCGCCCAATGAACATCTCTTTGACTATATTTTCTCTACTCTGCTTAATTAAATTATTCCTAACTACAATATATTCAACTATTTAACGAAAACAGCTAACAAAAAATAAAATAAATTTATCCCAACGTAAAACATCCGTTATAGGGTGTGACACAGAAATTAGGTCGCGATTGAAAACAACACGCTTCATGCCAACGTCTCTCCAAGAGGCTAACAAAGTAAAAGCTCCAACGTAACCTTTCCTAGGAGTGTAGTAGCTTAAATCCGATTCACCACTGCCTGCTTACCGTACCCCTCACACCCTCCAATTGATGATGCAACACAGAAATTGCGTCGCGGTTGAAAACTGCAGTCTCCATGCCGACTTCCCTCCAAGAGTATAACATGGTAGCGGTCGCCGCATGGAACCTTCCCGGGGAATAATGTAGCCTGTATCCGATGCACCATCTTCCGTTTACTGTAATCGTTGCACCCTCATATTGAAGAAGAGACACAGAAATTGCATCACGATTGAAAACAACACGCTCCATGCCGACTTCTCTCCAAGAGACTAACACGGAAGTGGTCGATATATGGAACCTGTTCTGGGAGTTCAGTACCTTGCATCCAATGCACTACTGCCCGTTTACTGTATTCCTCGCACTCACCCATTGACGATGTGAAACAGAAGTTGAACCACGATTGAAAACTATTGTCTCCATGCCGACTTCACTCCAAGTGACTAACACGTCTTCGGTTGGCGTATGGATCGTCTCCAGGGAGTTCATTTCATTTCATTTATTTATTTCATTTCAGTAACAGTATAGAGTATCCCACCGCCTTGAGATGTAAGGTGGGTCGGATGCTTCTGAATCGAATAGCAAAGACTTCTCATTGTTACATTTTTATGGGTATACAGTTCTTAATGTTTTTTTAAATAATATGAAGAACATAATACATTAATATTTCTCTGAGGTTACAGCGAATTGAATGCTTAACAATTGTTAAAATAGTTACGTATAATTAGTTACTATTTGCTTGATCAGAATATAATTTAATTTATACAATGCAAATATCAAATAAAAATAAAAATAAAAAAATGTAACACAATGACTGTAGTTAAGAATAATTTGTAATATACAGAGGGAAGTGATATGCTGTATTTGGATGAGTAATACAGTCTAAGTAGCGTTGCTACAGTCTAAGTGGCGTTGCTACTTTGGTATAGACAACTGCATCATTTGCGAATAGCCTCAAAGTGTACCCGACGCTTTCTACTAGATCATTTATATATATTGTAAACAGCAACCGTCCTGTCACACTTCCCTGTGGTACTCCGGATATTACCTTTCCATCTATTGATTTAGTCCCGTTAAGAGCGACGTGTTGAGTTCTAACTGCAAGACAGTCATGAATCCAATCTCAAGTCTGCTCCGATATTCCGTAAGCTCGTATTTTTTTTAATTAAACGGCAATGCGGGAAGGTGTCAAATGCCTTACTGAAATCGAGGAACAAGGTAACAACCTGAGCGCCATTGTCCACTGCGCTGTGTATCTTACGGAGGAACAGAGCGAGCTGAGTTTCTCAGGATCTCTGTTAGCGAAATCCATGTTGATTTTTATAGAGGAGGTCTTCATTTTCCGAAAACGTCATAATTCTTGAGCATAAAACATGTTCCATAATTCTACAATTGATTTACGTCAACGATATAAGTCTATAACTGTGTGAATATGTATTACGGTCTTTCTTTAAAACGATGATGACCTGCGCTTTTTTCCAGTCGTTAGGTACCTTCTGTTGCTCAAGCGATATGCGATAATTACAGTTAGAAGGGGAGTAAGTCCTTTCGCATAATCTTTACAGAATCTTTCAGGTATCTCATCTGGTCCTGACGCCTTTCCGCTACTAAGTGACTGCAGCTGCTTTTCAATTCCACGATCAGTTATCTCAATATCTGGCATTTCGACGTTCACATGACGATTGTAAGGAGGGACAGTGTTACTATCTTCCGCGGTGAAACAACTTCGGAAGACCGAATTCATATTTCGCCCTTCTCTCTGTTATCTTCCGTTTCGGAGACGGTGTGGTCGCAGAGAGAATGAATAGATGATTTTGGTCCACTTACTCATTTTACATACGACCAAAATCTCTTACTCAGGTCGGTTGACAATGACTTACTTTCAAAATCATTGAACGCTTCTCTCATTGCTCTCCTTAAGCTCATTTTCGCTTCATTCAGCTTTTGTTTGTCAGTTAGGTTTTTACTTTTCTTGAATATGAGATGAAGTGCTCTTTGTTTACATAGCGATTTTATAACACGGCTATTAAACCATGGTGGATCTTTCCCATCCCTTAAAACCGTACTCTGAACGTACTTGTCTAGGGCATATTGAACGATGCCTTTGGATTTTTTCCGTTTGCTCTCCATATCTTCGTCCTCATCACCGAATATTTTATGTTGATTGCTGAAATACTCTGAAATTTATGTCCTGTCACCCTTGCTGAGCAAGTACATCTTCCTACCTTTCTTAACATTCCTTGTAGGAGCCGTCGTCATAGATGCTGTTACAGCTTTATGATCACTTATGCCTTCCTCTACGTTAAATGATTTGATAAGATCAGGTCTGTTTGTTACCATTAGGTCAAAGACGTTACCACCTCGAGTTGGTTCTCTAACTATCTGCTAAAGCTAATTTTCTAACAAGACATCCAGAGCAATGCCACACGAATCACTGTCTCTGGCACCAGATTTGATGGCACAACACTCACAATCTATACCTGGTAGGTTTAAGTCACCCCCTATTACAACGGCATAATCAGGAAAATTACTAATCAAATTCTGCAAGTTCTGTCTGAAGCGCTCTACAACTGCAAATCCTGACTCAGGTGGTATATAGAAGCATACGATCACCATTTTTGATCGTTCTTTGATACTCAGTTTTACCTAGTTTAATTCACATTCGGAATCCGTGATAACCTCGCTAGATCTTATTGAATTTTTTTACTGCAATAAACACGCCGCCACCATTGGTGACTAACCTATCCTTTCCAGGGGCTGTTCCACACTGGAGGATTGTAGCAATCCCTTCTGCTTAACTGAACTGATCTTCACTATCTTACACGCCTGGCACAGGCCGACTAGCTGCCTAATATCTCTATACAGAGACGGCCAAGTTACAATTTTTCTAACCTGGTGTATGGTCCTGCATATGCCAAAGTGTTCTCCTCATAATAATATTTAAAGATCGCCGGCTTCAAGTCCTGGGGCAAACAAACCTTCAACTGCTCCCCAGTTCGAGGCCTGAAACTTAAGATTCCCTTTTTGATTTGATATCGTGGCACCCACTCACCTAATGAAACTCGCCGCCTAAGAGCACACAAATCAGGGTCCGCCTCTTGTTACTCCTCTAAGTTGGTAAACAATGCCGGCACCTCATTAAGAACAGCTCCCACGATTTACACCTTGTCAGAGGGGGCATATGAAATCTTCTGCCTCTTGCTCCTCGAACAAGCCACTGAGGGCATGGGTCACCACATTCTCATAGCCCATAATATGCTTCAACGAGAATTTGAAAGTTGATAGGTATACTCCCCAACGAGCGACCGATCTTATGTAGGTGAGCCAGGTTGTCAGTTTGAAATTTTTGGTTCTCGAGATAAAATTTAAATTTTTCAACCATGAACAGGACCATGAGTGCCTCCAACTCATATGTGGAACATTTAACTTTGGCCAGTCAGGGAGCAGAAAGTATAAGCAATACGCCATCTCTCCCCATTTTACTTCAGGAGTAGCACTGCTACTACTCCAAAGTTGGAGGCATCAGCTTACACAATAAATGGGAGGCCAAAATCAGGGACAACCAACATGGGAGGATTACTCAGTGCGTCTTTCAAACTATCAAACACCGCTTGCTGGTTTTCCATCCATTTAAGCTCTACGCACTTTCGTCACAAGGCTTTCAAAGGGGCCACTAGCTGGGCAAAGTGTGGAATGCACTTTCGAAAAAAATGTATCATACTCATGAACCAGGCTACCGCTGTCTTAGTTTTCGGAAGTTGGACCCTATGTATCGCCCAAGTTCATGAGTGGTCCACACGCACCTACCAGCAGAAACCAGGTGTCCCAAGAAAAAAATTTCAGGGAGCATGAGATTGATCTTCGATGGCTTCACCATGTTAAGCCCGCCTCGCCCAGCCTCCCCAGTGCCTGACGGAGGCGTCCCACATCCTCAGAAAAGGTCTTACTACATACCACAATGTCGTCCAAATAATAATAAATGAACTGGAACTTTAGGTCACACAAAACAGAATACAGCAACATAGAGAGCATGGCTACATCAGCGGAGAGACCAAAGGCTAGCCACGTGGTCTAGGACACCTTGTCACGGTCCGCGCGGCTCCCTCCGTCGGAAGTTCGAGTGTTCCCTCGGGCATGGATGTCTGTGTTGTCCTTAGCGTAAGTTAGTTTACGTTAGATTACGTAGTGCGTGAGTTTAGGGACCAACAGTTTGGTCTTATAAGACCTTACCACAAATTAAAAAAAAAAAAAAGAAAAAAAGTAACGTGCTATAGGCTACACAGTGAAATTCACACAAGTTCCAGTCCGTGGAGAGCGCAGTGGCGGCCTTGGATTCCTCCACCAGTGGTATCTGGTAATACACTTGATTTAGATAATGTACCATAAAGTACTGGGCGCAAGTGAACCAGGAACAGAAATGGCGAAGGTCACAAAGATGGACAGATTCAAGAACTACCTTCCGATAAAAGGGCGCGATAATCTACTACAGGCCGGTAACAACCTTCATTTGCCTTTATGATAAAAAACGTGGGCGACGCATAGGAGGACAGACCACTCCGTCTGCTAACATTTTGTCAACTTCCTGTCTGAACGCTCTCATCTTAGGCAGTGTAAGTCTATAGGGAGTCGGCCTAATGGGCTCTAGATGCGATAATTGAAATGGGTACTCTGTATTGTTAGTCATACCTAACATGTCGGTTAATACGTGAGGGAAACCACTCAAGTAGCTACAACACCTATTGTGTCTCTTCATTAGGTAAATAACTCAAACTCACTAGATTAAGAAACCATAGAGCGAACACCTAGACGACCAGTATGCCTGCAGAACAAAATCTTTTTTAATTGCGAAACCTGAAATAAAAGACGTCCTGAGCATACTCCAACACCGACACAGTTTTTCCTGTAAAATCGCACCCTAAGAAGAGTTTATTACACAAATGCTTCAGCACAGTGACCAAGACAGGCCACGACAATTTCCCAATACCGTAATACATACTCAATGTGCCTACCGAATTCAACTGCTTCCCGTTAACTGCCCTGCAACCTGCTACGGTGGGTTGAACCTTGGGGAGTTTACAAATATGCCGATGTCTGGAATACTACCGTTAGTCCAAACAGAACATAGTACTACGGGTGTCGAGCAAGGCTCGCACTGGCTCGTGACTGAGGTGCGCACAAGCAAAAGCAAGGACGGAGCATTAACACTTGCCACTTTGTTACAAGCGCGCGGAAAGGTGTGTGAAGCTGGCGTCGGCGCCGGCCGGAGTGGCCGTGCGGTTCTAGGCGTTACAGTTTGGAACCGAGCGATCGCTACGGTCGCAGGTTCGAATCGTGCCTGTTCGAAAGCTTTCCTTGTAGAACACGACAATTCTAAGCAAAATGCCCGGATTTGCCGCAACAATAGCAAAGCCCTTGCACCGTCTTGCCCTTGCCCGAAGTGTTAGGTTTAGCGTGAACTAGACGCGCTACCTGTTCATCAGATTGGTTCAAATGGCTCTGAGCACTGTGGGACTTAACATCTATGGTCATCAGTCCCCTAGAACTTGGAACTACTTAAACCTAACTAACCTAAGGACATGACACAACACCCAGTCATCACGCTGCTCATCAGAGCTGGGCCTTGCGTCTGCTTGAGAAACCCCTATGATATTAATAACCAAATGATCTAGATCTTCGTAGGCACTTGGGTCTTTTGAAAACAAAATGCGGGAACGATCCTTGGGATTAATTCCTTGTACAATGACACTGACTACCTGTGCCTCTGATAAATTCATTCGAAAGCGACAGCAGCAGCGTGCACTTTACTTGTACACTTAGGAGTTTCCCAGTGTCCTCAACACTAAAATTACGCTGATCAATCAAACGAGTACAAACTCTTTCGGAGATTTATTCTCTTAAACTGTGGGTATGCAACTGTTTGCAGTGACTAGGTTAGGAGGTGTTAATTCAAGTCACTTAATGAACTTTCACACAAAGGGCATGTAACATGAAAAGCTACCTACAAAGGAATATTAAAAACACTGATCTGCCTTTCCAGGCCGACCGGAAACATAAATTTACTAAACAAGTAACAGCACCGACTTGTAAATAATCTGTTCCTTGTTTACGCTGTAAAGGGGTTTCAATAGCTTGGCAAAATGACCGGAACCGCAGCCATTTGGGGGGCCTGATGGACCCTGGTCCTGATCAGAGTTTTCCATCCACTAATTTCCTCGGCGCTTGTGCCTAAACCCTTTCCGCATCATAAAGCACTTAACATCCCCTGCAAGTCCATTATCCCACCGAGCAACTCGATAACCTTGCCAAACTTAAATCCTCATTGTGATTACTGAACTGAATAATCTGCGCCTGGATCCAATAGAGTTGGGATCGAGAAGGGGAACTGCCTTCTATGAAATCTATATTCTTGCCTAGATCACTGATGGAGTCCAAATGATATTCCTGCATGGCACTTACCTGCCCAATATGCTTCGCCGTAATGCGCATTGGGAGCATGAGGACGCCACAAAGCAGCGATCACAAATACGGTGCATCACCATCTTCGGACTGGACATGAATCTTGAGTTCGTACCTGAAATGCTCCTTACATATCACACTCAGCATTATCACCTGGCTCGGTTCCATGTCAGTCAGAGAAAACTTGCAAATATCGACTGCCAGTCTCTGAAAAAAGGACAGAATAAACCAAATTCTACAAATAATAAAAATAGGAACGAACAATGCTCAATCTACCGGAAATTCCAGAGCGTAAACAACAAAACCACGCTCAGCTACCAGAATGTAGTGTGGCACAGCAGTACTGTTGTGTACATAGTTCCGCGTAGTCAGCGCGTACACAACTTTCCCACTAGAGCGCGCCCCGCTAAGCACAACAGCGCAGGCGCAGCGCTTGTCCGTCGCCGCACTACGAGATGGCGCTGTCATAGAGACGGACCAAATTCTGCATCCGCCGATCCGCGTATTAATACGTAACGCAGCCAATGAGATTGCTGCTACCGTATAACCTTTTCTCCTCTCGGATCACACTCGCGCAGTGATACCCGAACGCGCGAGGTATTATAACGAGTGTACAGCCCTCCGATTAGTCAGTCTGCATTAGTCTATACCAGTCTGCATTAGTCTGCATTAGTCTGTACCAGTCTATAGTCAAGTTTCAGTCTGCGCCTAATAAGATTACCATATTCCTGTACTTAGCCATGAAGGGAAATGTATAGACGCTTTGTCAAGTATCAGAGATATGTGAGAATAAGATTAACGTACCAAGACCAAAGGAACTTCAGATTGTCCATTGTAAATAGCATCCAGAACCAAGTTAAGTTATTTTTATGCTTGTTATTATTTTAATAAATGTGTGTGAAAATTAATTAAGTTCTGTTTTGCATGTGCTGGACCAAGAGGGTGGGGAAATTAAACATCGTTCATTTAAAACATTGTTAAATATATTGGATCAAAAAACTGTTGTTATTACAAATGCCAATTGAGCACCAGATAATTATTGTGAATTAAAATGTTTTTAACAAGGTAATCGCTATTTGATTATAAATAACGTAAAACAGAACCATTAAAACTTACAATATAGGTAACAAAATTTGGGTGCTCTTTCAGGACTCATTTAAGTTTTATACAAATGTCCTAAGAAAGAGGTTGAAGATTCTTTAGTCACAAAAAACCCACACACTGGTAAATCTACAAACGGTAAAAGATGAAAATATAAAAAATAACAGGCTGAATACAGAAAGAAGTGGTGGCTGTATAGCATGACCAACAACGACGTGTCCTAATACCAGTCAAGGCTCTCGGCCGACGCGTCAACCAAAACAGGCATGCACAAGATCCGCCAAAGTCGCACAGCAACACACCAAAGCTGACATGAGGAACCAAATTATAACTGAATTGTATAACACACCAAAACTGCCCTTTTCAATGTAACTAAAAGGAAAAGGGGTCCCTCAGGAGAGGTTGCAAGTTTGAACAAATTCAAACATGAAATACCAAAAGGTGACTCAAATAGCGAAACATGCTTAAAACAAAAATTGTAGCAGGCACTCTAGTCTGAATATGATAACGTATAGAGATCAATCAACAGGTGAACACTAAGAAACAGAAACACTTGGCAATAAAAGAAAAAAAAAAAAACAAATTACATCCAAGAGGAATTCTGAGCATAGCGTTGCTAGGTCGACATGAACACGCCAAAGGCCCACTAAATAAGCAATACCAGCATGTGTCGCAACAAAGAAGAAAGTGATGCACCACAACAGGGCAAATGGGCTGGCTGCTGGATAACATTCCTAGGAATGTGCTAAACACTCCACTGTCCGGTTCTGAGGAAAACCACCAACACATGAGGACAGTTGCGGCGCTCACCCAATCGTAATAAGTCCAGGAGCAGCAAGGCTTCGTCCTCTGGATCAACCAGCACCAGCAGCAAGATCTGGAAAATCGAAGTTGCCACAGGCCTCATGTCTACTGGTTGCGGAGCATCCCCTGTGCTGAACGTCCTCCTTGGCGTGTTGACGCTGTTTCTCCTTCCTCGCCCAGCGAGCTCCAAACAGAGGCCTTCTCTACCGAGCGCCTCGTAGCCAAAACAGACCACCAGCGACCTCTTTCACCGGAAACCACCAGATCCTCGCACTCTTCCCCAGCCTGCTCTGTCCATGCAACCCAGAGAGGGCCTCATATCTCAGCAACAAAGGCGTACTCGCGAGTCGGGTGCGAGGTATCGATCTTGCAGCACGACTCAATCTTACGTCACGAATACGAGATGCTGTAGTGGCGGTGATGGAAAAAAAAGACATGGAGAGAAACTGAATATCGTCAGACGTTCTACGGCAACAAACGGAACACATGTGGTAGTGTATCCTTAGAAAAAAAATTTTGCATTCAGGACTCACGCTCTACATCATTTAAGAACATTCCAAGCAAATTTAATTTTCCTGTAACGAGAATAAACGTTTCATTAAATTGCCAACACTACAAATCTTTTTCAAGTAGGATTTCTGTTAGCGCAGTAATTGCTTCCGGATTTGAAACAAACTTCTTAAACATACAAGGCTAGCGTCCTTGCATCAGGTGATATGATTCACGTATATCGAGTGACAGAGGCAGAGGTTGTTTTGAGCGAATATGTGACGGTGGGAGGTCTGAAATGTGACACCTTGATCCCATTAAACTCCAGAAAAGGAAATCTGAACACTGTCTTTCCATCAGAATTACTCTGAGAAATGTACCTAGCAAGCATTTCTTCCCATGTCTAGTTATTATTGGAATGCTGCCGGTTCTGACTGACGGACATTTGCCCTTCCAAACATATGTCATGAAATATAGTCAACGTGGGCGACTATAATAACCAACTAAAAAAATTGAGTCATTACATTTCCGTATTTTTTCTATTCTGCGCGATACGGTCCTCCTATCTCCGTCTGTGACTTGGACTCTGGCTGTATAATTTATGCAGTTATTAACAAACGCGTGAGACTACAAAACACATTGCTCTTTCTCTTGCGTAGACGCCGTTGTAGCTTAGTACTTCTAAACTATGAGAATTATGCTACCTGTGACAACGTGGGATGAGAGAGAGAGAGAGAGAGAGAGAGAGAGAGAGAGAGAGAGAGAGAGAGAGAAGAAAAGAAACCAGATTCTGTCAGAGCAAATGTACAAATGTATCCACAAAAGCTTCTTGAGTTAAGCATATGGGATTGTGTCCCTCAGACACGATGAGTCCGGCTACATTTGCAACTAACCACATAGCTGCGTACAGCTCAGTTCTTTGAAATAAATTCTTGTAATTGGGGAAAGATTTTGTGCTCACTTTATATATTCTGGAATGGGGTTTACCACCTTCATTTCCATTTATACTCTCAAACGAAAAAAAAAAAAAGATTGCTGTATGACTCCCCAGTGTTGAATAAAGCTTTCAATTCTAAGCCACTTCATCGGTATGCGTATCAGTTTAATGAAAATTTTTTGCTACTGTCTACAGACACGGATTTATCCTAAGCACTGTGGTTTATTGAAACATGCCGGTTGCTTATTCTCATTTAACTGAACCTTAGTTTTGAGGTCTTTTTATATATCTTATCATTATTGGGGGACAAATTCACTATCTTAAGCCATAAATCAAGCTTAATCAACATTCAAATTTAATGTAGGCAACGAAAATGCAACATTTTTATTTAAATTTACGCCAAGTACTTTACCTAGTAATAGCAGCTGAATATATCAGAATGCGATTGCCTTGCAAAGTAGAAGGCCTAGGCTTTGTTTACGACTTCATTAATGAAATTTATTTTCAACTGCAACGGAAAACAAAATCAACGTGAGCCAGTCAAGACTGTACGTAAGACAATAATGTGCACTCGTAAGAAGATTAATGCTGTTCATACAAGTCCAGAAATTTGCTCCCATTTATTTCAAATAGATGCTGGAATCAATGGTTGTAATATGTGAGCGAGGAAGCAAACATTTGGATTCATAAGAAAACTGATTAAATGCGGTATCAAACTTTCCATCACGCACATAAAAATACATTCAGGAAGGGAGAAGAAAATTTATCACAAATGAATGTCGAATACGAATAGGACGCATAATTTAGTGAATACGTGGTATAACACTGGTGAATTTGTAAAGCATAAATTCCGACTATTTAGTCACAAAAACTACTTCTGAATAAAATTTCAACGCCATTCTATACAAGTACTGATTGTGGAAACATACAGCTCTAAGAGAGTAAAATCGCAAAGTTTAGAATCCCGAAACTGTGTTAAGCGCAAGTAGACTCCTTTAATTTATCTAAAGTACTGAGGATGACACGACTTATAAGACCTCTTTAATTCATGTAAAGCGTGGTGGATGAAACATATTGATAAAATATCTTACTAACCATGTTTTCTTTCTATTAGAAGCCCACATGGGAGCCAAACGATCTACAGTCAAAGCCTTGTTCATGTAAATCCAGAAACACTCACGCAAATGTGCACTTATTCTGAAAACGAATAACGTAAATGTTCACCTAATACTCTAAGCCTGAAACCTAACTAAAGAACCAAATTAAAGTATACCAAGACCATTGCAATAACTATATTCACATCTTGGAGTGTCTTCGAGAGACATCACCTGACTTACCAAGAGCTCGAACAAGAGTTTCCGGCTATTTTACTGAGAAGCGCTCGCCCGCTGCCGATAGGCAGAGGAGGAGAGCGCTAAACCAAACACCGGTGCTACTCAGTGCCAAACATTGCCTAAACTCTCATACAAAAGCACCAGTTCTGCCCTTCTGCCTAACCACCCTACGTTGGAAAATACGCCCTTGCAGACTGCAAGAGTCCCGTCGCCTTCGAGGAAACACACGTATCTCACACACTCAGACCAGACTACAGAATCAAAACACAGAGCTACGAGATGTGGAAAACGATTAGCATAACAAAACATAAATGCAATGATCGGAAATAAAAACACAGCTCTTTTCCTCCCTAGAGTTTCGCTTCGGATACACTCTAGAAACTAGAGCCAAAAGCAACACAACTGAAAGAAACATATGAGATAGATGTAACGGAGCCCTTTCACAGTTTCACCTCTTGCTTTTTAGTCCGCAGCTCGTGGTTTAGTGGCTAGAGTTCCTGCCTCTGGATCACGGGGTCCCGCGTTCGGGGCCCGATTATACTCCTCAACACCGACTATAAAATAATAGCGAAATGCATCGCAAATAACCTGAAATCGGCGATGAGGAAACTCATGAGTCCGTGGAAAACATGTGCGGTACCAGGAAAAAATATATTTGACGCCACATGTACCTACAGGCACACAATAGCACAGGCAGGCACCACCAGAAGCGCAAGTGCCATAATTTCAGTGGACTTCAAAAAGGCTTTCGACAGGATTGATCACAGATACCTCGTAGAGACACTAAACAGACTGGGGTTTGGGCAAAAATATATCATAATCATACAGAAAATACTAAGTACTGCGAGGTCTGCAGTAACAGTGAATAGTTGGACAACAGATAAAACTGGACAGATCCGTGAGGCAGGGTTGTCCATCGTCAATAGCTCTCTTCGCTATAGCACTGGAACCGCTGCTGCGGAAACTCGCAAACGACATCAGAGGATTCTCCTTAGGAGACAAAAAAGTAGCATGTATAGCCTACGTTGACGACCCAGGCATCTTTATTGAAGATCAGGAAGATTTTGGGACAGTGGAAACTATCATGAACACTTTCCAAAAAGTATCAGGCGCACAAACCGACCCCAGAAAAACAGTGCTACTACTGATAGGGAATCAACGACTCAAAGCAGACGGGCAGTGGTATAAAACAGCAGGAAACCATAAAGTTCTTGGAATATTTATACAGCCTTGTCCACTTAGAATGGCCGCATACAACTGGAGAGACGTGCTACAGATCATAAGAGGTCCCTCCAGACAGCACGCGAACCGGAAACTAACAATCCACCAGAAAACAGACTTGACAAACACGACGATCCTGTCGAAATCATGGTACCTGGCGCAAATTCTAAGCACCCCGACCGAAACTGCGCGAGCACTTGGGAGAGCAGTGTACTACCTGTTGTGGCGTCGAAATATATTCAAAGTGGCGCAAGCAACGTGCTCGCTGCCAACGAAAGAAGGGGGACTAGGTCTAGTTGATGTAAAGACCTAATGTGCAGCACTTCTATTAAAACGAACGCTCGCCGTCCAGGACAAAAACCCAGACAGCGTCATAGCCACGGTAATTTCAAGATACAAGCGCGCATCAGAAGAAACGCCGGTCGACACAGAATGCGACATGTCAGGCTGCATTACCTCCATAAAAGTTACGCTATGGACACCGTGGCGAACCCCGGCCACAGAACAGCCAAGAGAATATACTGGGCCCCCAGGGGCAAACCGGCGAAAAATGAAAACTGAAAACAAGCTTCCGCAGTACAACTGGAAACAAATAAGGGAAAATGTCTCGGAAAAAGTGTTGCCTAAAAATGCAAAGGAGACATGGTACAAAATAGTAAACAGAACGGTACCAACGAACCAAAGACTGGCGGAGATAAAACTCGTCGCAAGTGACAAGTGCGACGTATGTGCCATGACCGACACTCTCGAGCACCGATTCAAAGGGAATGCCACCAACATGTGGCAAGCGTGCCAGCAGATGGTGGCCCACATCAACAGAACGGCGCCGGGAAGTATCATAGTGGAAGCAATCACCGCCCCAGACCCCAACCCATTTCCACGACCCAAGCGACTGCCGACACTCTGAATCCTCAACATGCCGCACACGCCATCGTAGCGAGGAGGCAGACCGACCATCTGTCCTTCCTGATGGACCTCTGGGAGGAGAACAAGACGGTCCAGCAGCACAGGTGCTATAGCGAGAACATGAAGAATTTTCTGCAGATTCCACGGCAGGCAGCAAACGGCCGAGTCCTGCCCAGCCTGTGACCCTCACCACCGCCACCAGCCATCCCACCACATTCACCACAAGAAGAAAGTGTGCAGTGAAAGTGAATAAATCTTCAATTTACCTTTTAGTTTGTAGACTATGTAAAAATTTCTTCCACTTCTGCTCCATCGGTAATGCTGAATTTTTTCTCTCGTACTGTCCCACCTAACACTGCTGACTAGAGGATGATATGAAACCAGCATGCACAATATGCCTGTGGCACCACAAAATGTATCACATACACAAATCAGAACTCATAATCAATTTATTGACGCTAGATATAAATTATTACGCCTGTGCTGCAACGGTTCATCCACAAAAAAGACGAGAAATGACCATGGAGAAGCGTTCGAGGAACAACAGAAAAATGTAAAAGAAAAGAATATACGAAAGAAAACCTATAAAAAGGACAGTAATTTTAACCAACTGTAGGAATATAATAGTTTAATAGAAAGAAATGTTTTGAAAATGTATCGTTGTTAATAATTTAAGTAAATATTTATGGTTTCAAAAAAAATACAAAAAAAAAAAGAAAGAAGATTCCCGGGCCGGATTGGGGATTTTCTCAGCCCGGGTACTGGGTGTTTGTGTTGTCCTCATCATTTCATCATCATCATCATCCTCCTCCTCCTCATCATCATCATCATTCGTGGCAGTGCCTAGATTGGACTGGGTAAAAATTGGATTGCGTAAAAAATTTGGACTTTGTACAGGCGCTGATGACCACACAGTTGAGCGCCCCACAAACCAAACATCATCATCATCATCTTGCTTCTTTAAGCAACGCCTCACGAAGCTGAGTAGAGCACATTACAGACCTCTCCATAGCATCGAAGAGCATAGTTTCAGTTATTAATCGTTTTTAAAATGGTGTCAGCGTGTAACATTCTTGTTAGGAGTGTTCCATAAACTTATACAAACCCCCTGCCCTCTTTCGGCACCTGCCGCCGCACTTTCAGGCCACTAGATGTGAGCGACGGACAGCTACTGCAGAATAGCGCAGCACTACCTGGTCAGTCACACCCAGAGGACAATGTATAACAGTGTACTATATTTACTGTTGTAACATTTAAGCGCACATTGAAAATCTTAATCTTTGTCCATGTGCAGAGAATTGATGACGAATGAGATCAGCTTAAAATTCATCGATTTGAAGACTTTAAAGAAAAGGAAGAAAACGGCACAGATATGGGCATTAAGACCTTTATTGTAACCCAAGTGTTCCACAAAATCGCTTACTTTCTGAATTAAGAAGGATATCGGTAATAATACATTTTTATATTGACAGATCAGTGAGGGACCAGGCCTGGCGAGCGGTACATTTAAATAGGTCTTTATATATCTGCGTCTTGTTAAATCCTGTTCCTTTACTGATCTGAATTTAGACACGTCGTAAATACCTGAGCTGTGTTTGGGGACTAACACCTGGTGATTGATATCTTGATTGTTCAAATGGTTCAAATGGATCTGAGCACTATGGGACTTAACATCTGAGGTCATCACTCCCCCAGAACTTAGAATTACTTAAACATAACCAATCTAAGGGTAACACACACATCCATGCCCAAGGCAGGATTCGAACCTCCGACCGTAGCGTCACGCGGTTCCAGACTGAAGAGCCTAGAACCGCACGGCCACCACGGCCGGCTATCTTGATTGTCCGTGGTGGCTTTGCCGAACTGTATAATCAGACAATGGACTTACTTTGCAATCTTGACGTTAGACGTACTCAAGCGTAAACGCCTGTGGTGAAGGAATTATTGTAATTATTCGATGGATTTATTTGTTACGAGGTCACTAAAATTTGAAAATCTCGTTTCTGTTATGTGATAAATACCTTAGTACTGACTTGGCCATTTAACGCTTGTTGATTGATTTCTTGATGGTATATTGGCGTCTTGACGCTCTGTCGCTGTATTGTAATCAGACAACATTATGATACAATTTCAAGGTGGAATGCATCTAGGAAGACACTCTTGTGGGAAAGAAATAATTACAGTTATTTAACTAACTTGTTTAGTATGAATTGAGCAATGTAGGTTCGTATTTTGTTGGGACGGAACGATGTTGATTTCCAGTAAAATAATACATGTTTTTGTGAACCTGTGCATTTCCCTCTCAATCCAGCACTACTTGCACCCACTGGGATCCTGTTCTCACTACAGTATGGATCACTGATCATATAGCCGTGGTCGCCGAAAGTGAACAGGATCTGTATCGGATGTTTAAAGGACTGTACGGTATGCTAGACAACGGCTGTAACAGAAAATGGTTTAAATGGCTCTGAGCACTATGGGACTTAACTTCTGAGGTCATCAGTCCCCTAGAACTTAGAACTACTTAAACCTAACTAACCTAAGGACATAACACACATCCATGCCCGAGGCAGGATTCGAACCTGCGACTGTAGCGGCTAGAACCGCTCGGCCACTCCGGACGGCACGGCTGTAACATGCTAATAAACAAAAAAGACAGCCATGGTAATGATCTGCACAGATGGTTGCCTTTTAGCAAGGCGGAATGTTAAATTCGAACAAGAAACTTAAAAAAGGTGGACGAAATCTATTCGGAAGTAGAAAACACGCACACACACACACACACACACACACACACACACACACACACACATTTAGTAACAACGGGGATCGTCTGCAGCACTCTCTCACTCCTTTCTCAGCTAAAGCCCCCTTTTATGTCCTTCGTCTGACAGAAGCAGTATAATTTTTTGTACAGTTGTGGATAATCTTTTACTCCTTGTATTTTATCCTTGTTACCTTCAGAATTTGTCAGTGTACTCCATCCAGCATTATTGAAATGTTTTACGATATCTACAACTAGAAAAATTACGTTTCTCTATCTTCAGTCTTAGAGAAGTCATGGGATCAATGTTACCTCACGTGTTCCTATAATTCTACAGTACCACAGTTGATCTTCTCCCAGGTTGGCTTCTGCTAGGCGTTCTACTCTTACGTGTATAATTCATATTAGGAGTCTGGGCTCGAGATGTATTAAACTGATGGCTCGGTAATACATGGCAGTCTCTGCCTTCAGTTGTTCGCCCCATATATGCCGCATCCCAGGCAGAACAGTGTTGTCATCGTTTGTTTCTCATAAGGCTCTTAGTAACTCTTAAGGAAGATTATCGACTCTATGTGCCTTTTTCCGACATCGGTCTTACAGTGTTTAGTCAACTCAACTCGTAGTAAAGCATCCGCCATCTCATCTTTATTCATTCTTCTGCCATTTCCATAGTACTGTCCTCAAGTTACTTTCCTATCAGCATTCTCATCTTTACTTTGGCTTGCCATCTAAGCTCTTGGTATTCATACAGCCACCTCTCTTTTCGCCAAAGGTCCTTTAACTTTCGAATTAACATTTGTTACTGGTTGCGGATAAATTTAGGTGTCGTTAATAGGAGAAAGAAAGCAGGCATTGCGAACCATGATCTGCTGTGAAAGATACACATGTTGTCACGGAACAATGCTGGCTTTGTTTAGACAATCTTAGCACAGCTTGTGTACCTAAACATAGTAAGTAACCTCATATCGCTACAGTCCTCTTTAAAATGAGACGTTCGATAGTACTTGGATAAAACACGAAATATCAAAAATAATTTAATCAGTCGCTAATTATGGCAACTGACTACGGCAAAATGGCAAAATATTCGCCCTTTTGCCTACTAACGGGTCATAATACACTACTGGCCATTAAAGTTGCTACACCAAGAAGAAATGCAGATGATAAACGGGTATTCATTGGACAAACATATTACACTAGAACTGACATGTGATTACTTTTTCACGCAATTTGCGTGCATAGATCCTGAGAAATCAGTACCCAGAACAACCACCTTTGGCCGTAATAACGGCCTGGGCATTGAGTCAAACAGAGCTTGGATGGCGTGTACAGGTACAGTTGCCCATGCAGCTTCAACGCGATACCACAGTTCAACAAGAGTAGTGACTGGCGTATTGTGACGAGCCAATTGCTCGACCACCATTGACCAGACGTTTTCAGTTGGTGAGAGATGTGGAGAATGTGCTGGCCAGGGCAGCAGTCGAACATTTTCTGTATCCAGAAAGGCCCGTACAGGACCCTCAACATGCGGTCGTGCATTATCCTGCTGAGATGTAGGATTTCGCAGGGATCGAATGAAGGGTAGAGCCACGGGTCGTAACACAACTGAAATGTAACGTCCGCCGATCAAAGTGCCGTCAATGAGAACAAGAGGTGACCGAGACGTGTAACCAATGGCACCCCATACCATCAAGCCGGGTGATACACAAGTATGGCGATGACGAATACACACTTCCAATGTACGTTCACCGCGATGTCGCCAAACACGTATGCGACCATAGCGATGCTGTAAACACAACCTGGATTCATCCGAAAAAATGACATATTGCCATTCGTGCACCCAGGTTCGTCGTCGAGTACACCATCGCAGGAGCTCCTGTCTGTGATGCAGCTTAAAGGGTAAGCACAGCCATGGTCTCCGAGCTGATAGTCCATGCAGCTGCAGATGTCGTCGGACTGTTCGTGCAGATGGATGTTGTCTTGCAGACGTCCCCACCTGTTGACTCAGGGATGGAAACGTGACTGCACGATCCGTTACAGCTATGCGGGTAAGATGCCTGTCATCTCGACTGCTAGTGATACGAGACCGTTAGGATCCAGCACGGCGTTCCGTATTACCCTCCTGAACCCACCGATTCCATATTATGCTGACAGTCATTGGATCTCGATCAACGCGAGCAGCAATGTCACGATACGATAAACCGCAATCTCGATAGGCTACTTTTATCAAAGTCGGATACGTGATGGTACGCATTTCTCCTCCTTACACGAGGCATCACAGCAACGTTTCACCAGGCAACGCCCGTCAACTGCTGTTTGTGTATGCGAAATCGGTTGGAAACTTTCCTTATGTCAGCACGTTGTAGGTGTCGCCACCGGCGCCAACCTTGTGTGAATGCTCTGAAAAGCTAATAATTTGCATATCACAGCATCTCCTTCCTGTCGGTTAAATTTCGCGTCTGCAACACGTCATCGTCATGGTGTAGCAATTTTAATGGCCAGTAGCGTATATCTTGTTTCGTTGCCTTCTACGGCTTTGATCGTATTTAAAGACGATATATTGTATTCTATCAACTAGTCTGCAAATTACATGCATATCCGACGCTATATTTAATGTTCTCTCTTCATTAAAGAGTTTTTTTCTTTTATTGATGTTGATCATACGAGGGTACCAGTATCCGATGTCTGCGTTTCCTGTTCGATTACGTACGGTATATATTATTTCAGAGAGACTCCACATGCCGTAACCAGTTATCGGTTATTACTAGCGCGAAAGTGCGCTCGAGACTGCGCGGCAGTAATCCGGTTATGTGAAACACACTTCCTGCTTGGGCTGCACGCTTGTTCCGGTCTCCGCAGACCCGGGTTCGCTTTCCTGCTGCTGCCGCGCACCGTTCACCGCGCCAGGAGAAGCGGTTCCGAAACCCCCAAATGGAGAAAGCTGAGTGCCACCAGTAACGGAACTGCCAATTACGGGCGCCGTCAACGAGAAAAAACGGAGATAAATGTGTTGAGACTTGGCGCTAGCGCTGGCGAGCTGCTATCCATTCCGCTCTAGCGCGGGGGCTGCCTGCACCGTGCTACAACTTATACACGCAGCAGTCCGCTTCCTGCAGTAGTGTGTCATTAATCTAGCCTGTGTGGACGCACAATGTCGGACGAGGTCGCCGCTACCTGTTCCATAAAGCGTGCGGGTCCACTCCTCTCGACACAGCTACCGGCCGGTTGAGAGTTCTGCGCTTTCTCTGTAGTTTAACATCCGCTTAAGGTAACACGCCTGTGAACCCCTGCAGAAATATTAACAGTTTTCATAAAGTTTAGATGACTTCAACGAAAAAAAGGTGAACTCGTAGTAGGAAAAAATTATACGACAATAGGAGTGTTTCTTTCTGAACATTTTGCTACATAGATAATCACATTAGTTCTCACACTGACTTTGTCAAAATTTTTTGTGAATATCAGTAAATTACATTTTTATATGCCTTTTTATATGCCAGTCCATACCTCTTAACTTCTGAGGTCATCAGTCCCCTAGAACTTAGAACTACCTAAACCTAACTAACCTAAGGAGATCACACACATCCATACCCGAGGCAGGATTCGAACCTGCTACCGTAGTGGTCGCGCGGTTCCAGACTGTAGCGCCTAGAACCGCTCGACCACTCCGGCCGGCTCTACATCTACAGCTACAACAAAATGGTTACTATGCAATTCACACTTAAGTGCCTGGCAGAGGATTCATCGAAGCATTTTCATACTACTTGTCTACCATCCACACTCGAATGGCGCGTGGGAAAAAGGAACACCTAAACCTTTCCGTTCGAGCTCTGATTTCTCTTATTTTATTATTATTATCATTTCTCCCTACGTAGGTGTGGGTGTCAACAAAATATTTTCGCGTTCGGAAGAGAAAGCTGTTGATTCAAATTTCGTAAATAGATCTCACCACAAAGAAAACCGCCTTTGTTTCAATGTCACCCCAACTCGAGTATCATATCAGCGACACTCTCACCCCTATTGCGCAATAACACAAAACGAGCTGCCGTTCTTTGCACTTTTTCGATGAGGACGGACTAGTGTAGTGTAGGCTGTCTCTTTAGTGGTTTTGTCGCATCTTCTAAGTGTTCTGCTAACAAAGCGCAGTCTCTGTTTCGCCTTCTCCACAATATTATCTATGTGGTCTTTCCAATTTAAGTTTCTCGGAATTGTAATTCCTTGGTATTTAGTCGAATTGACAGCCCTTAGATTTGTGCGATTTATCGTATACCCAAAATTTATCGAATTTCTTTTAGTACCCATGTGGATGACTTCGCACTTTTCTTTGTTTAGTGCTAATTGCCACTTTTCGCACCATACAGAAATTCTCTTTAGATTATTTTGTAATTGGAATTGATCGTCTGATGATTTTACTAGACGATAAATAACGGTGTCATCTGCAAACAGTCTAAGGGGGCTGCTCAGATTATCACCTAGATCATTTATACAAATCAGGAACAGCAGACTTCTCTGAGAGGAAATCACGAATCCAGTCACACAACTGAGACGATACTCCATATGCACGCAATTTGATTAATAGTCGCTTGTGAGGAACGGTATCAAAAGCCTTCTGGAAATCTAGGAATATGAACCGACCTGAGATCCCTTGTCGACAGCACTCATTACTTCATGGGAATAAAGAGCTAGTTGTGTTGCACAATAACGATATTTTCTGAATCCATGTTGGTTATGTAACAAGAAGTCATGTTCGTCAAGATGATTCATAATGTTCAAGTACAGTATATGCTCCAAAATCCTACAGCAAATTGGGGTCAGGGATATGGGTCTGTAATTCAGTGAGTGACTCCTATTTCCTTTCTTGAATATTGGTGTGACTGTGCTACTTTCCAGTCTTTAGGAACAGATCTTTCGTCAAGTGAGCGGTATTATGTCTGCATACTCTGAAACGAACCTGACTGGTATACCATCCGGACCGGAGGACTTGCCTTTCTTAAGTGATCTGAGTTGTTTCGCAACACCTAAGATATCTACTTTTATGTCACTCAAGCTAAGAGCTGTCCTGGTTTCGAATTCTGGAATATTTACTTCGTGTTCTTTCGTGAAGGAATTATGGAAAACTGTATTTAGTAACTCCGCTTTAGTGGCACCATCATCGGTAACATTTCCATCGCTATCGCGCAGTGGCGGTATTGACTGTTTTTTTGCCATTGGTGTATTTTACATACGACCAGAATCTCTTTGGGTTTTCTACCATATTTTGAAAATGGAATCTGTGACCTGACCAACTACATTGCTTAGATGTCTGAAACTTTAAATACACATTAACAACTTCTCGATCGAAAAAGTAGACCACAATCAGTTCATTTCAGCCGCAAGTTTTTGTTCTAGAAATATTGACATCCGATAGTAAAAACTAAGGGTGCTTTGTTATAATTAATTCTTTCTGTTGACAGTACGTTAGTATCTGTAACCTGAAACATCCCAGAAAATTTCAGACTTCTAGCCACAATAGGTTTTTTTGTGCATAATATAAACAGGCACGAAAATTTAACTCTCTGGAAATTCAATTCAGAGTTATATTTTACCCATGACTCACCTCTGTTGCTCCTAATGCACTCCAGTTGCATAATCTTCTTGGTTTACATGTTCCACATCATCTCTCTTCTGTTTCTTGTTCCTCCTTTTTATTCTGGTGTCTTTAGTTGTTTCAGGGATCCACTTTTCTGCATTGGCCAATCTCGCGGAATCAATTGCCAACTGTGATTGTCTCATATTAAACTCAGAATATATTCCTAGCAACTCTAGAACTTCACATCTGCTAAAAAAACCAAATTAAAACAAATAACAGGGTTAATAACTTTAGAAAATTACAAAATAGCAGCAACTCAGACTGTAGATATGTTTATAAGGACAACAACACTAAAACCAGATATACAATGGAAACATCAAGAGCATCTCAATGCTTATCTTCTAACAGGACTGCCAACTTGAAAAACAGTCGTATAGTATATGTTTCTCGAACAAGAGTCTAATGTGAACACTGAAGTGTGAAACAGCGTAAACGTGGAGTGGATGGACATCGAGAGATATTTAAGATGATTTTTAAACGACTTCTTGGTGTCCAATTCAGTTCTTTTAAGCACATAAATGGCTATGAGCACTATGGGACTTAACTGCTGTGGTCATCAGTCCCCTAGAACTAAGAATCTCTTAAACCTAACTAACCTAAGGACATCACACACATCCATGCCCGAGGCAGGATTCGAACCTGCGATCGTAGCGGTCACGCGGTTCCACACTGTAGCGCCTAGAAACGCTCGGCCACTCCGGCCGGCTTTTAAGCACAGTTTTGTTAAAAAAAAATCTAAGCATTGATTTAAGGCGCAAAACAAAAAAACCGATGTTTTGAATCCGATTCAGGGGCAAGTTACCTTAATGAGTCATGTCCGGCTGTAACGCTTCTGCGGTTCCTCCTCACGCATGGTGTGGGCTACCTGTGAAACGACGGACTATATAATGATAACGTAAACCACTAACACACAAGAACATTGTTTAAAGAATCATCGTGGACTACTGTTCAAGGTAGAAATTAAGTACAGTGCGGGATGAATTATTTTTAAATTGTTCAAATGGCCCTGAGCACTATGGGGCTTGACATCTGAGGTCATCAGTGCCCTAGAACTAAGAATTACTTAAACCTAACTAACCTAAGGACATCACACACATCCATGCCCGAGGCAGGATTCGAATGTGCAACCGTAGCTGTCGCGCGGTTCCAGACTGCATCGCCTAGAAGCGCTCGGTCACTCCGGCCGGCAATTATTTTTACTTTATGGTTATTACATCTAATTGCCGTGCAGGGTAGCGGTGCGGTCTAGGGCGCCTCGCCATGGTTCGCGCTGCTCCCCCCGTCGGAGGTTCGAGTGTCCTCCCTGGGGCATGGATGTGTGTGTTGTCGTTAGTTTAAGTTAGATTAAGTAGTTTGTAAGCCTAGGGACCGATGACTTTAGCAGTTTGGTCCCATAGGAACTTACCACTTACCACCACATCCGATTGCGCCCGACGTTCAATGGCTGTCTGTCAAAAATACAGATTTCATCTGGAATTAAAATAAGACAAGATGAAATTCAATTTCAAAAATAATACAGCGCACTGCCTGACAAAAGCAATCAAATGCCTAGAAGACCTAGTCGGATGTTAATGTAACTTCGAATTCGCAGACGGCATTTAAATGATTAGAGACTGTTCCCTGTGACAGGTGAAATGAGCACCTTAGTGGATTAGGGTTCTTCATGTTTAGTGTTGTTACTGGTTCTGGTAGGGTGTATAACGATCGCGAACAGCATCAGTTGTGATGGACACAGAAATGCCGCTTACAAATGTGGGACAGCCGTACCAGCACCTGGCAGAGTTTGTATGAGGCTTTATTTACGGTCTCCTTTTGGCCGTTTAGTCCAGATGTGCAATATGGAGATTTGTGAGGTTTGTCGGATGTGAGAGCAACACGATGCTGGACTGCATGAGAATGTGAGGGCAGCTAGACTCATTGCAAGGTTCCCGTCGACCACGTCTGGTCACCACAAGTGAGACTCACCGTATTGTACACCAAGCACCCTGTACCCCCTTCACATCTGCGGCTGCTATTCGAGAACAAGGAATGGAGTCTCTCCAACATTCTTTGCTACCCTCCATATTGGTCAGAGACGAGCAGTTGCGAGCCTACGGAAGTACCATCCCATGGGCAGACTGCCGTTAACACCACAACACTAATAGTTGCGTTCGGAGTGATACCGTTATGTGGACTCATGGACTGTCGACGAGTGGAATCAGCCGTGAACCGTGGTTCTGCACTACCCTGGACGACAATCTTCGGTGCCATTCTTCCGAAGTTTTACAGAAGTACTGTGGTGTCGCTCCTGGCATCATGTTGTGGGGAACCATACGATGTGACTTTAGCTGACGTTCCGTAGTGACTGACATAACTCTGACGATACAACGGTACGCCAGATTTTCCAGCGTCCTCATATCTCTCATGCGACAGTACCGTGGTGTCGTTTTCCAACAGCATAATTCTCGGCACACTTGGCACATGGGGTAGCCGTGCGCTCTAAGGCATTTTGTCACGGTCCGCGCGGCTCCCGTGTCCTTAGCCTAAGTTAGTTTAAGTTGGATTAAGTAGTGTGTAAGCCTAGCGGCTGATGAAAAAAAATTGTAAATTTGTGGTAAGATCTTATGGGACCAAACTGCTTAGGGCATCGGTCGTTAAGCTTAGACACTACTTAATCTAACTTCAATCTAACTTAAACTAACTTACGCTATGGACAACACACACACGCCCATGTCCGAGGGAAGACTAGACCCTCCGACGGGGGGAGCCGCTCGGACCGTGACAAGACGTCCCAGACCTCGCGGCTACCCCGCGCGGCAGGCACTGATGACCTCACTAGTGTGGTCCCATAGGAACTCACCGCCGCCACCCAAGCTTATATCCAAATACAATAATTTATTAAAATTGTAGAGAAGCCACAAGTCGGATGTAACTTTTTCTTCAAAATTGTGGAAGTACAATGTGTTGCACCACCATACAATAAAATAAATTCACAGGTTCAGCTTACGACACGATAACTCATATTACGTAGCCGAGGCCCATATGTTACAAATATCGGGCAGTGTATAGCGTCGCTGTCTTACATGAAATGGAGTGATTCGTTGTGTACAGTTAACGCAAACTTTCTGGTCCGGTACGTTCTAGCACTGAACAGAAAGGCGGATCATTTCTTGATGAGCAAGTCAATGCCCTGTCGATATGCGCTTTGGTTGGAACTACCTCGTGAACCCTAACGTAAACATTGTAATATAAAAAAATACATTAATATCACGATATTTGTCAGAGTTTAGTGACAGTGTTTCTTGTATCACACTGTTTTACGTTTCGCTTCATGATGTAGTTTCAACAAAGTTCATATCGATTGGGCTTTGACTCACTCAACAAGGAATGATATTGCTCCACAAAATTCCGGGCGAACTGCTGGATGTTTGCAACTTCCTGCCACAATATTCCGGGCAGAGTCATCTGGCCATCTTCAGGTGATACTGGCGAAAACTCCCTGAGTTCTCGTATTTAAGGCCCCGCCGGGACATGCGTCGTGGTTTCACTTGGCGTAGCGCGTGCGCTACTTGAGCGCGTTCGATTTTGCTGCGCCGCGCGCCCTCCGTGGTGAAAACTCGCCGCATCGATATCAGTTCGATTGCCTTCCCGCAGTTCCGTCACAGAACTATGCCGGCTACGGAGCACACGAAGTTTTTCGACGATTGCATTCCATGCCGCATTCAATTGGTAACCGCCGTCACGATTAATAAGAGACTCATTGTCAGACAGCCGTATTTCCACGGATTCATTACTAATAGAACTCCAAAAGTTAGACGTATGGGCCACACTTATTGTCTTATCGTAATTCATGGCATAACCAGTAGAAATAGTGTTCGGCGATGGCAGACTTACAAGGCTGAAGAAGGCGAGTATACCGCTGATGTTCTATAGTGCCATCCTGCACAGTACGCGTCGTTTGCCCTATATAAGATTTGCCGCATTCACACGGAATCCTGTAAACACCTGCCTTGCGCAGCTCTAGGCCGTCTTTGACAGATCCCAACAGCGACGAAATTTTTGCAGGAGGGCGAAAGATTGCTTTCACTTTATATTTCCTTAGTATTCCACCTATTCGAGCTGAAATATTACCAGTATATGGTAAATGGGCAGTCGTTTTAAGGTCCCCTTCCTCTTCTTTGGCCGGCCGAAGTGACCGTGCGGTTAAAGGAGCTGCAGTCAGGAACCGCAAGACCGCTACGGTCGCAGGTTCGAATCCTGCCTCGGGCATGGATGTTTGTGATGTCTTTAGGTTAGTTAGGTTTAACTAGTTCTAAGTTCTAGGGGACTAATGACCTCAGCAGTTGAGTCCCATAGTGTTCAGAGCCATTTGAACCATCTGAACATCTTCTTTGCTCCGTCGTTTACAGTACTGCAGCGCTCTCTCCGCTTGCTGGGACGAATACCCATTCTTCAGAAATACAGTCTGCAGGTGCTCCAGTTCCGTTTCCAAACTATCTGTGTCGGACATGACGTGGGCTTGGTGAATCAATGTCTTCAAAAAAACCATCGTTTGTGCCGGGTGGTGGCAACTAGAGGCTTGCAAGTAAAGGCCCGTGTGAATGGGCTTTCTGTATACCGAATGACCAAGAGTGCCAACGCTCTTACGTTGCACTAATACGTCTAAGAACGGCAGGCAACCCTCCTTCTCCAACTCCATAGTAAATTTTATGTTTTCGTGTAAGCAGTTCAGATGTTGTAATGTAAGTTTAATATACTTCTCTAGAATACAAAGTTCTTAAGACAGAAAAAAAGCCTGAATTATAGCAACTGCTGCTTCTAAAACCAGTAATAATACTGTATTTGTCCAATATTTAGTAAAGAGATTAAATTCGTTGCCATTGAGGATACTGTCTTCTATAATAATGTTAATAGTAGGTGTCCAGTGAATATATTTGCAGCTAATTTTTCTGTTAATGTTCCTGGTAGGATGACGTTTCTAACAGTCTCAAAACTATTAGTGATATTAGTGCGGGTGATGGTGCAAATGGCTCTGAGCACTATGGGACTTAACATTTATGGCTATCAGTCCCCTAGAACTTAGAACTGCTTAAACCTAACTAACCTAAGGACAGCACACAACACCCAGTCATCACGAGGCAGAGAAAATCCCTGACCCCGAG
The DNA here is from genome assembly GCF_021461395.2 of Schistocerca americana. Taxonomy (NCBI): domain Eukaryota; kingdom Metazoa; phylum Arthropoda; class Insecta; order Orthoptera; family Acrididae; genus Schistocerca; species Schistocerca americana. Next base: position 181,016,092 of record NC_060122.1, on the reverse strand, counting down.
TGTGGGTGAAGTGCCTTTGGCTACTAGAAGTGTAAACGTAAGATTGGTGTGATTCATTCATTCAAGCAGCACGAATCGTAAACATACACGAAGGGAAACTGCAAATATTAATGCTAGGTGTGTTGTTCTAGTGAAAATATGTGGGGATAGTCCTATGAAGTTATTGAATAGTGTTATAATAAAGATTGAGATGAAGATAAATGTTTTTCCATTAAATGATTTTGGCCCCAATAGTGTTCTGAACTTGTTCTGTAAGGTTAGATTTGAATTACTTCAGGTAATATTAATCCATGATGGTGTAAGCCAAAAAAGTGATCGGATTAGGAGTGTGCTAGAAATGTTTCAGTTCAGTTTGATGATAAATTAAAGATGTTAGTATATGGATGAAATGTTGAGAACAGGTTTGTTATCATTTTCAGACTAAAGCTTTTATTTCAATTGATCCTTTTCTACTCTTTTAATAAGGTTAGGTTTAAAAGAGAAAAAGCTACAATTCATTGCTTCTTTACGCTTCTCGTCTACCTCTAACTCATTTTCATTATGGACTTAACAACATCTTGTAGTACTCTACATATTTGTTTTCTTGGCTCTCCTAATAATTCACAACATCCATCTCTCGTTGAGCAGCCTACAGTTTTTTTATGTTTGCCGTTTGGACATTATTCGTCTGTCTTTAGTACCTCAAGAGCTCTCAATACCATTTTTTTTTTTAAACTGAGAAAATTGCTGAGTCAACTGATTTCTCAAAATGGATGTGTTCCCGATTAAATGGTAAGGATAACTGGAGAGAAATCAGTAAAGTAGCGGAGTAGCAGTAGGAACGGAATTTCTTTTAAAAAAGTTATTGTTTACAACTGTATACAAATATGTAAAGACCATCAGAAAATATATTCTCAGCTGCATTGCAAAAACATGTTTGAAAAGTACGTCCCAAATACAAATTTCTGCGTAAAGAGAACACTAACTCTACATTAGGTATTAAGGCGTCCCATCATTCAGAACTTCCCCCCCCCCCCCCCTGCCACACACACACACACACACACACACACACACACACACACACACCAAATTAAGGGCTACTCTCTCGTCAACATCTGCAATCCGAATGTGGCGTCCTCATGTTCTAAGACATATACCCGAGACAAATTTGTTGTCTCTTAGTCGTAGGATGACCAAGCGTCAAAGAGCAGCTTCTAGTCTGTTAGGGTGTTTTGGACTGAGGCCGTCCTCACCAGCGGTGACAGTGCGTGAATTGCAGGTCCCATCAACTTGTACCGCAGTAGATTCAGCGCTGGCTTTTCAACTGTTGCATCTGCTACTCGGTTGCTCGAAGGTCTAATGTACGCTAATACCCAACAAAAATATTACCACCACTCCGAAGGACAAGCGTCGTCTGTTGAATAAACATGCCTGTCCTCACTGCGTTTAGAGCCCACCCACAGACAAGCCTTGACCTGTTAATATGAAGATAATTCCTGTATAGTTGATTTGCGAACTCATTTATGCGTCAGACTGCATACATGCGCAATGGCAGATGTTGCCTAGTGACTGTATTTACACAAGTAAAGAATCTGTGCTATAACTTTAAACCAAGTACAATTAAAACATGTTCTTCTTCCTTGCTTGTACAGCGAAAAACAGTACCACAGTTTTCACCGTTGATACAAGAAGGTTCAAATGGTTCAAATGGCTCTGAGCACTATGGGACTTAACTTCTGAGGTCATCAGTCCCCTAGAACTTACAACTACTTAAACCTAACTAACCTAAGGACATAACACACATCCATGCCCGAGGCAGGATTCGAACCTGCGACCGTAGCGGTCGCGTGGTTCCAGACTGTAGCGCCTAGAACCGCTCGGCCACCCCGGCCGGCGATAGAAGGAGGACCTAACAACTATTTCATATCAACATAAATCTTGAGGCGAAGATATTCTGCTGTAAATAAGAACGCTGTTCTTGTTCAACGTGTGATACAGTTGTCTGATCGACTGTTTGTTTATGAATAAACGTTAAATCCTGTAAATGTTATTTCACGGCAGATTGGAAGGACATAGTTATCTACCATTTGACATATAACGATGGAAATTTTGTAGTGAGGTGAGGTGGAAGGACAGGCCAAAATCTGATGCTTCTCCACAGTGATGACTGTCCTGTATACTAATAAACCTGGACTCGTCTTTTGAAATCCCAGACGGTGAAGAGAGACGTGCTTGTCTGTCTGGTGTATCCTGACACGACGTCTGTTTCTTCACGCTCTGGGATCTATACTTGATACGAATTCCGTGGTGGCATGCGAAACGTAACATCAATCTGTGTCTCAATGGAGCAGCGAAGGAAGTGCAGCGACGGAAGTTACTGTGATTAGTTTTTGGGGTGAAAGGAACGAAGTTTTTTTCAGAGTTGTCTTTTGGTTTAGAAATGTTGATTTGGTGAAGGCTGCAAAAATTGTGAAAGCTTTTATTTTTTTTAGTAACAGTATTAACAGATGGATGTAACTGAGGACGGTTCAGACATAATTCTTCATCACCTTCACTTCAAGCACTAGGCTTTGTTTTTTGCTTTGTATGCTACGACCCATATCCTCCTTGGTCTTCCTTGACGTTTTTTACTAATTGCGCTAATCTTCTTATCTTTCTCCATTCATTTTTTCGAGATGTTAGTTCCAGTTTCTTCCATTTTATTATATTTCGTTGGTCATATTTAATATATTGTTCTTCCATAACTTTTGAATTTCGAAATCTGTCAGCTCTTGTTAAACGGTCTTGCCGCAGTGGTAACACCGGCTCCCGTCACATCACAAAAGTTAAGCGCTTGGATGAATGACCTTGCGGGTCTGCCGAACGCTGTTGGCAACCGGGGTGCATGCAGCCCTTATGGGTCTAGTTGAGGAGCTACTTGATTAAGAAGTCATGGTCCGGTGAAGATAATTGACAACGGCTGGGAGAGCGATGTGCTGACCGCATGCCCCTCTGTATTCGCATCCAGTGACGCCTGGCGGCCGAGGATGACACGGCGGTCGGTCGGTAGCGCGGAGCCTTCTGAAGCCTTTCCGGATGCAGTCAGTTCTTGTGAATGAGCTCTTAGAAATCTCATCTGTGTTGAACTTCTACCTTTCAAACTTCACAGAAGTTCTCTTGTGACACTTGCAAGATTGTCACTCCTGGAAGAAAGGATATTGCGGAGACACGGCTTAGTTTGGAAGGTAGGAGATGAGGTATTGGCGGATCTGTGAAGACGGGCTGTAGGGCGTGCTTGGATAGCTCAGACGATAGAGCACTTGCCCGCGAAAGGCAAAGGTCCCGATTTCTGGTCTCGGTCCGGCACACAGTTTTAATCTGCCAAGAAGTTACATATCAGCGCACACTCCAAAGCAGAGTGCAAATTTCATTGTCATTTAAGTTGCTTGTATGCGACTGTTGTCTTGGCATTTACTTCCAACCTACGATTCACTATCATAAAAATGCCGCGACTGCCATCGTCTTACAGTACTTCAATCATGGTTCTTTCCTTGCTTTATTTTTTAGACAGCTGTTTGTTGTTCCACATATATCCTCAAGCTTCGCATAGTCCTTTTCTATGTCTTCGGAATACTGACATGTGATGTCGCAAACTATTATTATAATTACTAATCGCAACTTCCCTCAGTACATGGTGTTTATCTTTAAAAGTAATTGATTTTGCCTTCTTTTCTGAAATCCTCAAATGATACTCTTCACAAATCTTATCTAATAAATACACTCCCTGGTTCATTCCCCGCCAGCAACGTAGCGTCGTCCGCATATGAAAAGAAACACAAACGCGAATTTCTGTTCATCTTGTTTCCTCCTCTACAAATCACCTTCTATTTGCGAATTGCACCACCTCAACAAATAAAACGTGTGTGTGAACGTTTAAATTTTTTTTGTTTGGTTATAGGCTGTGTTACACAGTACCTTTACATATAAAATTAGAGTTTTATGTTTGTTCAAATGGTTCAAATGGCTCTGAGCACTATGCGACTTAACTTCTGAGGACATCAGTTGCCTAGAACTTAGAACTAATTAAACCTAACTAACCTAAGGACATCACAAACATCCATGCCCGAGGCAGGATTCGAACCTGCGACCGTAGCGGTCGCTCGGTTCCAGACTGTAGCGAATAGAACCGCACGGCCACTCCGGCCGGCTTCTAATTCTCCCCGCTTTCTCTATTCCAACATTAGTGAATGCTAAATGGGTTTCACTATCAGACATACACTAATACATTATGACTATTGTCTGGCGTTGTGAGCTCGTGATGCGGTAACAGAAGTATGTAACCGGAGCAGACATGGACGGAGGATCACCACAGCAAAGATATGGGCTGCAAATCGGAAAATCCATTGAAACAAGCGACTTTGACAGAAGGGATAGCCTGTGAACGTGTATCTCGAAAATAGCGAAACGGATAGAATGTTCACGTGCTACTGTCGTGAGCATTTACGAAAAGAGGTCGAAGGACAGTGAAACTACCACTATGCGCTTAATGGTTGATCGTCCATGACTTTTCACAGCACTTGGGGTTCGGAAGTTTGTCTGTTCTGTAAAGTAGGATAGATGGTGATCTGTGGCATCTCTGCGAAAAGAGTATAATTATAGGGCAAGCACGAACGTTTCGGAGCACACACTTTATCGTAGATTGTTGAACACGGAGCTGCGCAGCAGACCACTCCTACGTGTTCACCTGTTGACCCAGCGATATCACCAATTACGACTACAGTGGGCATAGGACCATCGGGATTCGATCTTCACTCAATAGAAACATATCGGCCCCTCTGGTGAATCACATTTTTGCTACATTAGTTCGATGGTCGTCTCCAAAAACGCCGTAATCGCGGTGACTCGAAACGTGCAACGCGCCACGGACGCAGGTTGGTAGGAGCAGTATTGTACTATCGAAGACATTCTCCTCCGCTTGCATGGGACACAAGTAGTAATCGAAGACACGGTAACAGATGCGAACCACCTGCATCCCTTCATGTCTGATATCTTCCCCGACGGCGATGTCATGTTTTAGAAGCATAATTGTTCTTGTTTCGGAGCCAGAACCGTGCTGTAGTGGTCTGAGGAGCATTACAGTGAACCCATGTTGATGTCTCGGCGACCAAATTCGCCTCATGTAAATTCCATGGAACCCACCTGAGTTGTTGTCGGGAGCCATCGGCTCGTGTGCAGATCACCGGCCCGTTGTTTACGCGAATTATATGACCTGTGCGTAGACACAAACCTATCAACAAACGGTCGGGTCTCTGATACGCAGAATCAGTGATGTATTTCGTTCCAAAGACGGAGAAATAAGCTGTTAAGCACCTGGTCATAATGTTTGACTCATCAGTGTAATTATTTAAATTGTACGAATTTTAAAGTGGTTCGTGTCTCAATTCGCACACGTATCAAGCTCCTCCTGTTGCTTAAATTCGACTGTAACTGTTCACTGATATATAATACCAGAGATTCTGTAAGTCTGTGAGTGTACATGGAAAAGCCGCAGCGTAAGAAAACTGTTGCAAGATGAGTGAACACTACAAGAAAATCGATACTTGTTGCAAGAAATATAAATATAGCGCAGTGTCTGAATACAGCCAGAAAGACTCATTAGTGTTTTAGACGACATGATTTAGGATGAATCACTGGAATCAGTTGTAGTTGTCAAATACGTGAAGTATAAGACTGGAGCGACCTCATAAATGTAAATACAGGTAAGCAGAAGTTAGAGTGAGATTCACTGAAAGAGTATTAAGGAACTGCAATTCACCCACGGTTAAGGTGGCGTAGAGATATCTCTTTCGACCTGTTCTTGAGCGTTCCCTGGGAGCTTTGAACCCACACCAGGCAGGATTAAAATGGTTCAAATGGCGCTAAGCACTATGGGACTTAACATCTGAGATCATCAGTCCCCTAGACTTAGAACTACTTAAACCAAACTAACCTAAGGCCATCACACACGTCCATACCCGAGGCAGGATTCGAACCTGCGACCGTAGCAGCAGCGCGGTTCCGGACTGAAGCGCCTACAACCTCTCCGTCACAGCGGCAGGAAGGATTAAAAGAGAAGATACAAAAGACGAGCAATGTGTTTCTTCACATGTTAGCATACTACATGCGAGAACAATGCTGACGAACTCATTCAGCGTAAATATTAAACGTTAGAAAAGAAGTGTCATTCCATTGCCTTATAAATTCCGAGAAGTGTCAAGCAAAATACCTCCTGCCACATATACTTCAGAAAATGATGACGCCGGTAAAATCAAAAACTGGTGCTCGTTTGAAAACTTTTCGCTTTCTGCAAACTCATTCGCGAATGGGAAAGGAAAGTAAGAAAATGATTTACTCAAAATTCCCTCAGCCGCACAGCACACAGTGCCATGTGGTACGCAGCTGTATAATTATGCTATTTGAATTCTCACGCGAGGATCCACATGGTGTAGCGGTAATGAGCAAACCGAACCTTGTGAGTGATTTAGCAATTTTTTGCGAATAAAATCGTTTACAGAGCTAAATAAATTTCTATATTTATCACGCCGTTTCGGCTACTGCCTTCGTCAGATATCAAAAACCGACAACTGCAGATACAAGGTTCAGAATAAGTTGTAAAACCCTATGCCAAGTCGGGTCGTCAGCTAACAACCTTGATTTACTAATTTTCTGGAAAAGACAAGACAACGCCCGACTGGATGTCTTAATCCTAACCCACGAGGAAGAGTAAGGATTACGATGCCTAATTAAATCCTGTGTGATTAGAATTAGAGTGCAGCTACTCACAGTGTGGGCTGTAATTACCGAATAGCAGTGAAACTTGGTAGATACGCTAATGCGTTAACAGAAACTATTTACGCTGTAAAAAAATTAATTCCAATTTCAGTCACCAGCTGGAGGTCTGGCGCTATGAATGTGAAAAGATGCATGGACTAGGAATGGGACGAGGGCGGAAAGGACCAAAAAAATGATAAAGGAATAATGTGGATTTTAGAGATGCTCCCACGTGTGGTGTTTGTTTTAACGAAGTCACAACCGTTCCTACTAAACGTGACAGTGACAACCATAAAAGTTGCAGTGAAACTGAATTGAGCACTTATTGAATTGATTTGAAAGTAGGCCATCAGGCAAGTTCAGAATGGTTGCTACCTATTGGTGACAAACATGTTTAAGTTACCAAGAGGCATCCTTTGTCAAGAGAGAGGCTTATAGTTTCCGATGTGAATAGCAGTCAGTTGTGAGTAGCAGTCAGGATTGCACCTACATGAGTGAAAAATATTCGTTGTCTTGGGTGAGACAATGTCCTTGTCCCAGAACTGGTACAGGTGGGTTGCATATAACCTTACGAGACAATGCTCTTCGTCCCAGGACCACAGGCTCAGGCAAAGCAAAACATCAGGCAAGAGAAAAACATCTTTCGTGTAACAGACAGGCTTGGACCTGCAGGGGAAACAAACATCCTTAGCCGCAGGTGAGTAATCTTGGAGGAAAACCCAGGAAATCTGGCAACAGTGCAGGTCCCACTTTTATTCCAAGTTAGCCGTCTTGAATTCCAGCAGGACAATGCACGATCTTCGATTTTTTAGTATTCCGCCTAGTTACTCTTTGGACAACAAACCTACTTCCACAATCATAAGATCGGGTGATGAGGTCCCATACTCCGAGGAGCGTAGGGGACTATGCGGGACCGCCGTACTAGGCAAGGTCCTAGCGGAGGCGGTTTGCCATTGCCTTCCTCCGACCGTAATGCGAATGAATGATGATGATGATGAAGACGACACAACAACATCCAATCATCTGGAGGCAGGGAAAATCCCTGAACCCACCCGGAATCGAACCCGGGTCCCCTTGCGTGAGAAGCGAGAACGCTACCGCAAGACCACGAGCTGCGGACCATAACAGCTGGAGGAAACCCTATAACACAACTGGGCTATTTTGAATTTCTGCCAAATTTTGAAGTTCCCCCTATTTTCTTTAATTTCCCACTACCTTTTGAATTTTTCATTTTATATATAGGAAACTGGCCTGTATCAGAGGGGGTCGTATCAGAGGGGACATCTGTCAAAAGCGCATGGTGTTGTAGCGGGAGCAATCTGGTAACAATGCAAAGCACGGCATAGCGCCCACTGCCTACCTACGTGCCAAGACACAGGAGAGTTCGGTAGTGTGGGAATCTTTCTTTGTACAGAATCTCAGTACCGAAAGAAACAAAGACAGCTATAGCAAATGCTTGTTTGCAATTGTGTGCTCCAGATCTCCACCCATTTTATTTCGTTATCGGAGCCAGTTTCCGTCAGCCAACTCAACAATTCCTTGGTGTTGGTGTCCGGTATTGAAGAATAGGTCGTGTGAACTTCAGTGACATTTTACTCCATCCATCAACAACATACATAAATATTTCTGTATTTGGTGACAAGTTGGCTCCAAATGGCTCTAAGCACTATGGGAGTTAACATCTGAGGTCATCAGTCCCCTGGACTTAGAACTACTTAAACCTAACTAACCTAAGAACACACACATCCATGCCAGAGGCAGTATTCGAACCTGCGGCCGTAGCAGCAGCGCGGTTCCGGGGTGAAGCGCCTAGAACCGCTCGGCCACAGCGGCCGGCAGTGACAGGTTGAAGACTGAATTTTAACTGCAACTTAAGCTGCTTATCGAAGAGAGAGTTCTAGTTATATTATTCCCTGGAACACAGGCAATTTGTTGGACAGTATGTGAACAAACACATTTACTGATTGTTTCGTGAATGAAACTGTTTGTACAGAGAAGAAAAACTGATGCATATAGACGCATAAAGAGCCAGTTGCTGCTGGATCTACAATTGTCTATCTCTACTTTGTAAATGAAATTAACTCTTTAACGCAAGGTTAACTTAAAATGTGACTGAATTTATGAGCCATATAAAAAGAGAAAACACAGCACACAGCAATAGCGGAAGTATGAAGCGTCTTAGCTCGTTGCGGCCAAACGTAAAAATACTGTATATCACTTATTTCCTCGATACTGGATATGGGTCTGGTTCAATATAGGCCTCCTACCAGCGTTAAAAATTATTTCGATATGTTTGCTGTAACACACGTAAATTGTGCAGTAACTTCATTTTTCACTCCAAATTTTCGAAATATGCCCTGTGTTTTATAAAACAGTAAAGTCTCAGGATCACTATGAGCCGTCATTGTCAAATCGGACTATAAGGTACGAAACAATCGAGCTCTTTACGGAACAGTTTCTTCAAAACACGAATTGTAAAGATTGCATACCAGAGCACACTCGACCCTAAAACAGTGTTTTTAATTTCTGTGTGAAAAGTAAAACTAGCTATGGAGACGGATTTAGCTTTGCTTCATTTACATAAAAATTAATTAAGTTGACTGAAGCCAGATCATCTTCATTGTACGAAGAAGAAATAGTGCCACGGTACTTTTATTGACGTAGCCGTGCTTATGCCCCGCCACTACCAGATATCTGCCACACCACGCTTCTCGTCACTTATTAAATCACGTCTGTAGTGCCTTGTTAACACCGAGCGAGCTGACGCAGTGGCTAGCACATTGGCATATTGGACTCGGATTCGGGAGGATGGCGGTTCAGATCCACTTCCGGTCTTCTAAATATAGATTTTCTGTGATTTCCCTAAATCTCTCCGTGCAAATGCCGGGAAGGTTAATGTGAAACGACACAGCTGATTTTTTTCCCTGTTCTTGACCCAGCCTGAGACTGTGCTCCAATGACCTCGATGTCGGCGGGACGTTAAACCCAATCTACCTTCGTTCTTTTTTCTGCGTAAGATAGTCCTGCAGCTTCTAGCTTGTGACAGCGATACCTTGTGCTATCAGGAAGAGACGACACGTGACTAAACGTGTGTGATTAAAACAAGTGTGTGATCAAGTGACATGCCGAGTGCACGGAGTAATGCTACGCGATGCGGAAGCCGCTCGTTCTAAGTGGACGACATTCTAGATTCATTATGTAATTGTACAATGTTTTACTACACAGTTTATGATTTCCTAACTTGATGATATTTAAAAATGGAAAAGTGTTCCCATTTGTCTCTTCTGCTTTTACTTAACTGAATAAATTTTTAGTACACAGTTTATGATTCAATAACTTGATGAGATTTGAAAATGAAAAGGCTTTTCATTCAGCCACACTGCTTTTAGAGTTTTATTTATTTTTTATGGCTATTAGTTCGTATTGGTGCCTGTCCATAACAGCGGATTACGTGGAAAAGTATAAAAACCGTCTTGTTACAGTGGTAGCTTTACCTTATTGTTACACTGGTGCTATTGGCTACAGTGCTACAGTCCTGAAAATGCTATGATAGGGATGAAGCTTAATTTTTGGAGCTGTCCCAGAAGTAGTATAACTATTACAACAAAAACAAAATTTGTTATAGGAGTGCAGCCACTAAAAAGACTGAGTTTGTTTGCTTGACTTTTCAATTTACCGTTAAAACGCTCATAGTCGCCACGTGACATATCCACGACACCATATCCGTATCCATATCTTTTGTTGCCAGGCACCTTGAGTCTTAAGACATCTTGTATGTTTCCCGCAACATATCGTTACGAATAAACACATCTGAAATGAGTCTTCCTCAGCTTTAAGAATCCGGGTCTACTTAAAAGGTATCTACCGGCCGCTGTGGCCGAACGGTTCTAGGCGCTTCAGTCCGGGACCGCGCTGCTGATACGGTCGCAGGCTCGAATCCTGCCTCGGGCATGGATGTGTGTGATGTCCTTAGGTTAGTTAGGTTTAAGTAGTTCTAAGTTCTAGGGGACTGATGACCTCAGAAGTCCCTCAGAAGACCTCAGAAGTTAAGTCCCATCGTGCTCAGATCCACTTGAGCCAGCCAAACATGTCCTCGATATATAAACATGGCTGATGGCCCTGGTTAATCGACAAACAAAGAGTGACGAAGAGTGCTAACACCGAAGTGCGCGGCCAAGTCACATTAACGTGACCATCGCGTACTCCCAGACGGCAGGTGACAGCTATGGCAATGGAGGGTATATAAAGTGTGCGGGGGGACGTTCAGAACAGTGTAGTCGTTTTCGTAATCAGGAAACGGAGGTATTTACCTGGCGTCCGAAAGAGCATGATCATTGGCTTTCTGGACGAATGTGGAAGCATTTCCGAAAAGGCTAAATTTGTGAAGTGTTCGCTTGCCGCCGTTGTAAAAGCACACCGTGCGTGGTAAAATGGCGCATCTACGATGCACCACGACCCATAGATGATAATGGTGAAAGAATAATGGTGAAAGACGGCTGCGGAGATGTACATGGTCCAAATGTGCAATTGTTGCTCTACTGACCATCCAGATGAACCGAACCGAGGGATACCAATAGTGTCTCAATGAACCGAGGGATACCAACAGTGTTTCCTCAACAACCGTTCGGCGAATGTTGGTGCGTAGGGTGCCTCTGCTGCAGGCTTCCTGTTCATTTCAGAATGCTGCGAAGACTGTCAACTAGCTTTAAATTAACAGAAATGCAAAATTGTACACGTCACAAAACGAAATAGAGTTGTATCTATTTTCAGGAAGTGGTGTCCGCAGCTCGAAAATATTTGAGAAGTATGTTGGCCACAGCCTCGAGTGTTGGTACAGTTCTTTATTTAACAACCAGTTTCGATTAACAGACTATCATAAGTTGCCTGTATACTAACTCAAATAAAATATATGTAGCATTACCAGGTTAAACTGTCAAAATCTCTTAACCAAAGTAAACGTTAACGACGACACATATGTCATAAAATGTCTACGTCGTGCTTACTCCTGTTCATCAGCGACGAAGCGTGGTATCTGCACGCTAATAACGCGACTGGACGTCCACAATGTGTCAGCAGATAATCTTTTCAGATGAATTACTTTCAGTGTTACATTGGACAGATGTATTGTGTGAAACGTCTGAGAGCAAACACCCGTAACAATCGTCCGGGAAGGAAGAGGGAGCTTTGTGGTCTGGGTAATGTTTTCGTGAAATTCCGTGATTTCGTAATTCTGGAAGGTACAACGGATCGATACAGGTCTGTATTTGTCCTTGGAGACGATTTTCACCCCTACATGCAGATTGTTTTTCCTCGGCACAATTGCGTCTGTCAGCAGGACAATGCAACGTGTCATAAGGATTTCAGTACGGTGTTTGAATAGCACCAGCATGAGTTTATATTACTCCTCTGGCCACCAAACTCCCTGAATTTGAACCCAATCAATAATCCGTGTGACCACCTCTATTCTCAAACAAGATCCTACCACAGCTCGTTACGCTTCTCGTCCGTATGTCTCTGCCTTCCAGAGCCAAACCGGCACTTTTCTTGCCTACCCCATGACTGCGTGCTACGCGAAACGTGAATGCCGAAAAGTATTTAACCACAATACTTACACTACATTGAGTGGCGAGTTGTAATGTCCCTATGTAATGTAATATGATTGTAATATTCCGGCTGCGACTATCAGTGCTGATGCGCTACCGCAATTGAGACGACAACGGTCTTTGATGTGACGACAACGCTCTTTGCTGCGAAAAAAAAAAATCTAGCTTTTTTTGCAATTGTTGGAAATAAGGAATACCGATTGGACAAAATGGTTCAAATGGCTCTGAGCACTATGGGACTAAACATCTGTGGTCATCAGTCCCCTAGAACTTAGAACTACTTAAACCTAACTAACCTAAGGACATCACACACATCCATGCCCGAGGCAGGATTCGAACCTGCGACCGTAGCAGTCGCACGGTTCCGGACTGAGCGCCTAGAACCGCTAGACCACCGCGGCCGGCCGATTGGACAATTTTTGAGGTCAGATAAATTGCATATAGACGTCATTTGAAGTGCTGAGGTCATCTTGTAATCGCAGTTATCAAGAGTAGAAAATTTTCCCTTATGTAAAAGAAGGTAAATATCATCTACGAACTTTTATTCGGTCTTGAATCCCTGGACCTTCATAAACACTATTAGTGCGTTTAGCAATGCAGTGCATAGCGATTTCTTCGCAGATTCACAATACTGGGCGAATCTGCTACTATCACGGTCCGGACGACGCGCTGTATTTTGCCTTCAGCTTGTGTGTTCAAGACGTTCCCTAAGCGACCAGTTTCTTAGTCACAAGATACCACACTGCCACTGTTGTTCAACCCTCTCATTCTGAAAGTGTTTCCAGAAAATGTCACGGCAGCTGTGAGTACTCTAGCTGCCAAGAGAGACGGAGTCTTCATCGCGAGTTTTAGCAGTTTTCTCCGAATTTGCCTGGCTTTCTCTGAGAACCGGAGAAACAAAAAACTCCGACCACCAACTCGTACTGTACCTAACCCGTTGTCGCCTTACAGCAGCCACGAAGAAAACAATCATCTATAGTCAAATTTTTTTTTTCACAAATTTTTATCTTAGACAGATAAAATTTTTTAGAATGTATGATCTAGAAAAAAAATCAAAAGAGAGTTTAAATGCCGTACCTGTCTTATCTCTGTCAAAGTCAAAGATCAAGCAAGTTAACTAATTTACAAATTATTTTACGACGTAGCAGTTCATTATACAGTGTAGTAGCAACATGAATTCAATTATTGCACGCTAATTTCACAAGAGTCCACACATTTGGGGAAAGGACGTCTTCGTTCAATATTAACATAACGCACATCAACCATTAAATCGTCTCATTTACACATGAGACATATACTACTGGCCCTCAAGGTACAGGAAACATAGTATGTAAGCGGTATTACTTCCGAAGATCACGACAGAATGACCTGAAACGATGTAGCATAAAGAGAAGTTGTATTCGGACATTCATAGTAACTAATTTGTGCACTCGACAAGTTAACGAGTAAGACATGTTAGCCCTAGATTTACAGCAATAAGCAGCCATTCTCGAATTACGAAATAATTTAAATAACTAAACTAAGAATCATGAAAGATCTCCGTTATCGTAGTGCACCTAGAATTTTCAAGGTTCCAGTCTTATTTAAATTCAGTTTCCAAAGCGAGAAACTTACTAGACGTTACAGCGTCTCGCTAAAGATGGAACCTCAAGCTACACTTAAACAGAATCAGGTCCAGAATACCCTCTCCACTTTTCGTCTAATTCTGCTGTCCACCGAAAAAAAGCGATTGTCAAGACTCACGTCAGCTAACCAGGGCTTGCGGGTATTTGTTGACCTTTCGGAGAAGGAAAACTGATGTCAGAAATCCCCTCCTCTCTGTCAGAGAAGTCGGTAGAAAAACTCTACACGCCAATCAGAGTTGTGGTCTCGTCGTCACAGTTACCCGTCTACTCGGGATGTTTTCGAAACGTCTCAAGTAGGTCACTAAAAAGAGCAGGCAATCCCACGGTTCATAGGCTATCGCCGCTGCCGCCGCCGCTGAGGCTGTGTGGGCGGTACTTTACCGTCTATCAGAAGGATCTCCCCTGCAGCGCATTCCACTGACATTTTAGCATGAAAAACGCCTGGCTTGTCCGAAAAGAGAGCGCAAGTGTCGTCTGAATACACTGATCGGCCAGAACATTATGACCCTCTACCTAATAGCCTGTATGTCCAACTTTGGCACCGATGCAGCGGCGATGAGTCGTGGCATGGAAGCAGTGAGGCCTTAGTAGGTCGCTGGAGGGAATGGCTCCACATCTGCGTACACAGGTCACCTAATTCCAGAAAATGCCTGGGAGTAGTGCAACGAGCGCTGACGCCTAGTCCGATCACATCCCAGATGTGTTCGACCGGGTTTAGATCTGGCGAGCTGTAGGAGGGGAGGGTGGGTGGGGGTGGGGGGGGGGGCAGCGCATCAATTGGAACTCACCACTGTGTTCTTTGAACCACTCCATCACAGTCTTGACGTTGAGACATGGTGCATTATTTTGTTTACTGCTTCATGTTCGTCATGAAGGGGTATATGTGGTCTGCAAACAGTGTACGATACCCGCAGTGAAGGTGCCAACGAGCTGTTGCACTGGAAGACGATTGATACGAGCCCTCCTATAGGCATGATGAAGAAAGTATCGGGATTCATCGGATCATGCAACGCTCTGCCTCTACATCAAGATCCAGTGCTGGTGGTCACATGCCCTTTTCACTCTCAGTGAAGGCTTCATGGTGTTAACACCGGCACATGGATGGGTCGTCGGCTGCGGAGCACCATCGTTAAGAATGTTAGGTGCGCTATGTGTTCAGACACACTTGTACTCTGCCCAGCTTTCAAGTCTGATCTTAGTTCCGTCACAGTTTGCCGCCTGTCCTGTTTTACCAGTCTGCCCAGCCTACGACGTCCGCCCAATCCCACGACGACGTCTAGACGTGGTTTCATCTTGATTTCGCCACGTGTTGAAGACCCTCGCCACGGCACTCCTCGAACAGCCGACAACCCTTCCCACAGTTTCCCTGTTCACTCAAAATCTCCCTCCTTTCGAGGACAGCGAAGGGTATAGCAGGATAATTGGCACCTGTTATGCAACGGCTCCTTCCAGGAGAAAAATACCTCATCCTCGCTTGAAAAGAAAAGCCTAAGATTGCAGCGTTCTTGAAAATGGTTTCTACATCGTTCCTTTACACTCGATTACCTGTGGGTAAATACGGATCTGGAAGACTTCGTGACGGGGTATTAGTGTGATGTCACCTGGACAGAATAATTTTTTTTCCGGAGTGCTTAGCATAAGGACGTAAATTAAGATAGCTGTGAGACAGGCTGTGATGTGAATTCCGTGTCGCGCTGTCGGCGGCTGATCTGAAAGCAGGTCTGGTCCGCGGCGATCAGCTCGTACCTTGGCCGAGCCCGGCTGGTTTGTGCGTGACCCGCCGAGATAACCGGCGTTCCTGCTCACGTATCTCTGAAGAAAGCGAGCGCCACGCTGACCTCGGTGCGTGGCCGGCTGGCCCTTTCTCCACACCGGACGGCGCTTTCCTCTTTTCACTGTGTGCCGTCGTTTCGTTTACGCCGCTGCCGCCCACCCGCCGCGCTGCCGCCGGTGTTTATGGGCGCTCGACAAGAACACTCACTCACTTTCGTTGGCGGCGTCGTTTCACTGTACGTCCTCTTCAGTAGCTCGTTGGAAATTGCAGCAACTTCCTTGGCTCGACAGCGAAACAGTATGAATCTGCTGTTCATCTTTTTCTTCTTTTTTTGTTAAGACTTTCTAGGAAACACATTATAGTGTCAATACTTGACGGTTTGTTGTTCTTTCTTCCAATATTTGTTTCATTATTTTTTTCCCTCTTCAGACCACTTCGTGTTGGTTTTCTTTCCCCTGCTGCCTTGGGATCCTTCCTCATAAACCTTTTCTCCTAAAACTCACACTTTCCCATACCCTATTTCAATGTCCATCCTAACCTGTTCAATCCAGACGACTATTAATTTTTTTGTCCTGTTTATCTTTTTTTTTTTAATTTTTGCATCTAATTCTATAATCGCTGATTGCACAGAATATATCTGTACCCTTTATCCCTTTGACTCCCTATGACATGAAAAGAAATACAACTTTAAAATTTTCCATAAAATTAACTCTCATTGTAAGCAATGAACACAAGGAACTGTCAAAAAGTAAACAACCGATTGTTTTGTGGAGATGTTTTCACTTCCGAACTGAAACGGCCCCTTAGAAAAATTATAAATGACTGTGCTTAAACTGACACACAATATTTTTTTTAGCGCAACGCAATCTGACTTTCAATAATCCCTACAAGAGAATGGCCCTGACTAAATTAACCAATACGTTTCACAAATCACTTACCTCACAAAAATCTTCGTTACTCAAATTACTGCAATACAGCGAGCGCCAATACTGATAGCTAAATAAAAGATTCAAACTACTGAAGGCACTAACTACTGATAGGCATAGTTAGCAAATGAAAGATTTTGATAGAGAACAAACAATGTATCTACCTTAATAGTGTTCAAAAGTCAAAATATATGTAGCAGTTCATGACATCCCTTCTTACAAATGTACTGTTTCCGATGGACACACGTCCAGATCACCCGCTCTCAAAAATCCGCCATCTCACTTTCCCACATCCACCACTGCTGGCGGCTCACCTCCAACTGCGCAACGCTACGCGCTGTTAACATCCAGCTGCCCAACACCACAATGGCGAGTATTACAACAATGCTAATCAGCCACTGACTGCACACACCACAGCCAGTGATTTTCATACAGAGCGCTACGTGGCGTTACCAATATAAAAAACATAAACAGCCTACTTACATAGCCCCCATGCTCCCCACAAAAATTTTACAAATTGTTTTGGGCAGTGGCCAATAATGATTTGATAAAATTTTTCATAATGACAATAACAAACATATCAAATGCACACACTTGTTGATACAATATTGGTCAAAAGCTAAAATTTTCTAACAGTCCATAAAGACAGTCCTTATCATTCATCATAATAGTAATTACAGTTTTTTTCACAAAGTCTCATTAGTAAAAGAAATTGCACACAGAAGTAGTGGCTTTCCACGCAGTCTTGAAGAAGTAGTGTTGTCCTCCCATGGAAAGACAGTGCTGACCCTTGACATGCAGACAGGTAATGGGCCACAACAGAGCAAACCCACAGCAGAGTCAGTCGAAGTTTTGAAGAATATTGGTAGGTAGGTCGTCACAGAGCAGACCCGCTGTATTCCTGGTAGAGGTTAGGGTATTGGTCGGCCACCAGAGGTGCAGACCCACTGTAGTCCTTGTAGAATTAATGGTATTGGTAGGCCATCAAAGATGCAGACCCACTGTAGTCCTTGTAGAGACAGCCAGCAACCATCTGTTGCGATTGTGCAGGTGCACAATCACCATCGAAGAGTCTTGCGGACAATATAGCAAGTCCATAAACCACCGCTTATGCACTCACAAAATTTTTTTTTGAAATGTCCTTAGAACCAGAAATGCTGTTATCCAGTACCTTGTGGAATTATCAACACACATGCAAGCAGTAACAGTCCCAACTTCTCACATACTGTGCATATATTATGACCAACAGAAACGTATGCAGTGAAATGATACTTAATTTGATGAACTGGTGTCAATTACAATTTTATAACATGAGAATACAATGACAAAGGTACAAAATACATCATTAAAGAACATAACAGTACAGATAACATTTGTAGTAACACAGGCTTGACAAAAGAATAGAAATAAACATATACATCAGTGTTACAGGAATTATGACATAAGTAAATACATAAAAGATCAGAATAACTTTTGAAACATCACCTTCACACATGAACATTAAAACAAAACAGAATAAATAATGTATAAACATCTTTACAAAGTAAATAACATATTATCAGAAAAATTATAAATGTAACTCTCATCAGATAAACACATAAAGACAGGAAGAACACAAATACCCAAGGGTACACAAACACATAGTGGGATAACACAAGGAAAGGACAGGGTTTGTTTTACTGCAGTATTTTGCAAACAAAACTTTCTTTACTTCTCGGAGATCTCCCTTCGTTCTTCATTATTTCCAAAAAGTCCTATCTATACTTGCTTTCTGTACTTTTTTCGTATAACTTCTCAATGCATTTCTTCCAATTCATCGCAACTCATTCTCTTATATAGTCTACCCCCTCTTAAGCTAACTTATATCTACTGAGCTCAGATGCTAAACTAAGGGACGAGGCAATGCAGCAGCACAAAACAATTAACGCAAACAGCAATGACAAAAAATGCAAATTAGCGAAGCAAGCTACAGTAAATCTAAATTACCAAGCAAATTCAACAGTACGACTAATATGAGCCAAAGTGTAGCAACAAGAAAAATAAATCAGTAGTAAAACTGGCTTTCGAGAGTAATACAAAGTGAAATTTAGTAGCACTATGCCTGGCAAAGAGCAGCAGCAAATGCTATAACTTATATCTAAACATGACAAAGCTCAAGCACAAAAAATATCACAGTAAAGATAGGAAATGTCTAATAACTATGTCAGATCTTAACACTAGAGTGATGCATCACGATAACTTACTCTACCAAAAAAATTACCAAGTAGTTGAAAAGAAAATTATGTATGCAGTTACTGTTATTAATCCCTTCTTATTGTTCTTTCCATTCCAAGTGCTCCTTTTTCGAAGAATGTGGATCATAAAATTATCATTTAATAGATCTGTTGGCAGAAAGTGTTCACATTAGCAAATGCATTTGATTTTATTTTATAAAACCAATGTTGCAACACAGCTGGAAACCAGATATCAAATGAAATAAGCAGCTATGTACAAAGTATAGCATAAAAATATCATCCAATAGTCATGTGACATTTCATAAGTTAGTAGAAATTCTCTCAACTCTCATAGAAAGACGCTTGTCATAATCAGGTGTGCAGATGTAAGTATCTTTCCAAGTAATGAGCGTGTCGTATTTGCGATGCTTTCTACAAAGGAATGTCAATAGTCAGGATAATGGCCTCTTTTTTATTCCACCTAATAGCCTCATTCTGCCAACGGCCTTGTCAAAGAGGGCAGAGGAGCGGATAGAGGTTCAGGGCACTCTCTTGTCCTAGGGGTGGGAAATTGCCCCTAAAGGCGGAAGAATCAGCAATGATCAACGACATGAGGATGCAGAAGGCAATCGGAACCACTGCATTAAAGACATGTAACGTGTATCCACAGGACATGTGGCCTGTATTTGAAGAAGTGTCATGATGATCTCTCCATTGGAAAAAGATTCCGGAATAGTCTCCCAATCGGATCTCCGGGAAGGGACTGCCAAGGGGAGGATACCATGAGAAAAAGATTGAATAATCAACAAAAGGATAGCGTTCTACAAGTCGGGGCGTGGAATGTCAGAAGCTTGAACGTGGTAGGGAAACTAGAAAATCTGAAAAGGGAAATGCAAAGGCTCAATCTAGATATAGTAGGGGTCAGTGAAGTGAAGTGGAAGGAAGACAAGGATTTCTGGTCAGATGAGTATCGGGTAATATCAACAGCAGCAGAAAATGGTATAACAGGTGTAGGATTCGTTATGAATAGGAAGGTAGGGCAGAGGGTGTGTTACTGTGAACAGTTCAGTGACCGGGTTGTTCTAATCAGAATCGACAGCAGACCAACACCAACAACGATAGTTCAGGTATACATGCCGACGTCGCAAGCTGAAGATGAACAGATAGAGAAA
This sequence comes from Schistocerca americana, assembly GCF_021461395.2. Classification (NCBI taxonomy): domain Eukaryota; kingdom Metazoa; phylum Arthropoda; class Insecta; order Orthoptera; family Acrididae; genus Schistocerca; species Schistocerca americana. The sequence continues at coordinate 180,996,011 of NC_060122.1, read as the reverse complement.
GTGTATGAGGATATTGAAAGGGTAATGCAGTATCTAAAGGGGGACGAAAATCTAATAGTCATGGGCGACTGGAATGCAGTTGTTGGGGAAGGAGTAGAAGAAAAGTTTACAGGAGAATATGGGCTTGGGACAAGAAATGAAAGAGGAGAAAGACTAATTGAGTTCTGTAACAAGTTTCAGCTAGTAATAGCGAATACCCTGTTCAAGAATCACAAGAGGAGGAGGTATACTTGGAAAAGGCCGGGAGATACGGGAAGATTTCAATTAGATTACATCATGGTCAGACAGAGATTCTGAAATCAGATACTGGATTGTAAGGCGTATCCAGGAGCAGATATAGACTCAGATCACAATATAGTAGTGATGAAGAGTAGGCTGAACTTCAAGACATTAGTCAGGAAGAATCAATACGCAAAGAAGTGGGATACAGAAGTACTAAGGAATGACGAGATACGTTTGAAGTTCTCTAACGCTATAGATACAGCAATAAGGAATAGCGCAGTTGGCAGTACAGTTGAAGAGGAATGGACATCTCTAAAAAGGGCCATCACAGAAGTTGGGAAGGAAAACATAGGTACAAAGAAGGTAGCTGCGAAGAAACAATGGGTGACAGAAGAAATACTTCAGTTGATTGATGAAAGGAGGAAGTACAAACATGGTCCGGGAAAATCAGGAATACAGAAATACAAGTCGCTGATGAATGAAATAAATAGGAAGTGCAGGGAAGCTAAGACGAAATGGCTGCAGGAAAAATGTGAAGACATCGAAAAAGATATGATTGTCGGAAGGACAGACTCAGCATACAGGAAAGTCAAAACAACCTTTGGTGACATTAAAAGCAACAGTGGTAATATTAAGAGTGCAACGGGAATTCCACTGTTCAATGCAGAGGAGAGAGCAGATAGGTGGAAAGAATACATTGATAGCCTCTATGAGGGTGAAGATTTGTCTGATGTGATAGAAGAAGAAACAGGTGTCGATTTAGAAGAGATAGGGGATCCAGTATTAGAATCGGAATTTAAAAGAGCTTTGGAGGACTTACGGTCAAATAAGGCGGAAGGGATAGATAAATTCCAACAGAATTTCTAAAATCATTGGGCGAAGTGGCAACAAAACGACTATTCACGTTGGTGTGTAGAATATATGAGTCTGGCGATATACCATCTGACTTTCAGAAAAGTATCATCTACACAATTCCGAAGATGGCAAGAGCTGACAAGTGCGAGAATGATCACACAATCAGCTTAACAGCTCATGCATCGAAGCTGCTTACAAGAATAATATACAGAAGAATGGAAAAGAAAGTTGAGAATGCGCTAGGTGACGATCAGTTTGGCTTTAGGAAAAGTAAAGGGACGAGAGAGGCAATTCTGACGTTACGGCTAATAATGGAAGCAAGGCTAAAGAAAAATCAAGACACTTTCATAGGATTTGTCGACCTGGAAAAAGCGTTCGACAATATAAAATGGTACAGGCTGTTCGAGATTCTGAAAAAAGTAGGTGTAAGCTATAGGGAGAGACGGGTCATATACAATATGTACAACAACCAAGAGGGAATAATAGGAGTGGTTGATCAAGAACGAAGTGTTCGTATTAAGAAGGGTGTAAGACGAGGCTGTAGCCTTTCGCCCCTACTCTTCAATCTGTACATCGAGGAAGCAATGATGGAAATAAAAGAAAGGTTCAGGAGTGGAATTAAAATACAAGGTGAAAGGATATCAATGATCAGATTCGCTGATGACATTGCTATCCTGAGTGAAAGTGAAGAAGAATTAAATGATCTGCTGAATGGAGTGAACAGTCTAAGGAGTACACAGTATGGTTTGAGAGTAAATCGGAAAAAGACGAAGGTAATGAGAAGTAGTAGAAATGAGAACAGCGAGAAACTTAACATCAGGATTGATGGTGACGAAGTCAATGAAGTTAAGGAATTCTGCTACCTAGGCAGTAAAATAACCAATGACGGACGGAGCAAGGAGGACACCAAAAGTAGACTCGCTATGGCAAAAGAGGCATTTCTGGCCAAGAGAAGTCTACTAATATCAAATACCGACCTCAATTTGAGGAAGAAATTTGTGAGGATGTACGTCTGGAGTACAGCATTGTATGGTAGTGAAACATGGACTGTGGGAAAACTGGAACAGAAGAGAATCGAAGCACTTGAGATGTGGTGCTATAGACGAATGTTGAAAATTAGGTGGACTGATAAGGTAAGGAATGAGGAGGTTCTACGCAGAATCGGAGAAGAAAGGAATATGTGGAAAACACTGATAAGGAGAAGGGACAGGATGATAGGACATCTGCTAAGACATGAGGGAATGACTTCCATGGTACTAGAGGGAGCTGTAGAGGGCAAAAACTGTAGAGGAAGACAGAGATTGGAATATATTGGAATATGTCAAGCAAATAATTGCGGACGTAGGTTTCAAGTGCTACTCTGAGATGAAGAGGTTAGCACAGGAAAGGAATTCGTGGCAGGCCGCATCAAACCAGTCAGTAGACTGATGACCAAAAAAAAAAAAAATGCTTTCTGTTGTCAGACGACTGTCTCTCAGCTGGGCGCCCAAAACGCATTACGTAAGGGTCACTTAACTTTCTTACCGAAATATTTACGACAGCAGTTGTCGCTACATATAACAAAATTTCACAGGTTGAGAATTTGCGTTACAAATGTGTAGAAACAAAATCCTATAAATATAACAGTGTCCTAAGAATTTTCGTCGGCATTGTGATACATTACGCATATACGCACATTTCATAACTTAAAGTACGATCTCGGTTTCCAACATACTTTTTCACAAGTCAGAGTCCCTAACCACTACTCATTACTCCTTACCTTATTATACATACACATATTCGTCGACACTTCTTCAGTATTTCATCATAATAAACACGTAGCATAATAAACATTCCTCAAAAGCATAATATACATCGTCGTCGTAATAATATCATAACACCTCAGTCAAATCTCAAAAACGTCGGAGCTTTCAAAACCTAAAAAATATTCTATGCTCATTTCAATAGTGTCATCTGCCTCAAACATACTTTTAAAATCATGATCTCATACCAAATACATCATTCAAAGCTCTCATAGTATCACAATGGTTCCGAAAAAATATGAACAGTTCACAAACTACAGTGAAATACAATTTCATAAGTGTGAAGTTATCCAGCTGTGTAATTATGTAAACATCTGTAACTGATGTAGTAAAAAAAGTTTGTCTCTCTCAGTTAAATGATCAGATAGCTGTGTAAATCTGTGTTACAGAAATATGGTACCGATGTGTAAAGTTGTATAAGCAAATACCATATTAGCTAGGGCTCCTTGTGCTTGCCAAACACATAGTACACAATATAGGCGTGTACCCCCTGAGGATTAATGTAATTATACCCTCAGGTGTTACAGACTACAGCAATTGAATGAAATGTATCGTGGAAAACTTTCTTTGTAATTCAAAAATCTTGAAAAATAAATGGTTTAAGTACAAAATTAATCACTAAAATGCGTGTCCTGTAGCGCTAAATGTGCGTCTTGTTGTAAGATAATTCTGTGGAAGTGTCGTAGTTATCGTCCTCCGTAAGCAAAGTTCTGCTGAAGTCAATGTACTTACCTCATCATAAACGAAAGTGAAATGTTTTGCATATAGATATCGTGGTTATTACGTACCGTACCGTGATCAAGAAAGTACTATAATGTAACGTATTGTTGTGCTATGAAAAAGGCGGTCTCATTGTAGCTATACCACAAAAGGTACTACTAAAACGTTTTACTTTCCAGAATAATACAGACAAACTGTGCAGATATAATACAGATACACCGCAAAAGCAACAATGTAAATTGTATTGATTGGGGACTCCATGTTGTCTTGTGCACTACGACCAGATAACAGGTATACTTGAAAAAAGAGACAGCATTGGTCGTATATTTTTTAATATTGCAAAATCGATTTTCTGTCACTGAGTGACCATCTTCAGTGCTAGAAGTTAAAATTTTTTTTTCACATTACGATCAGAGAGTACAACATAGAAAATCACAATTACATCTGTATATGAACATAACATTTGTTAGAAACAAACCTATATTGTATAACTTAAATTGGGATGCACTGTTGTCACTAAGCTTAAGGCAATCACATAGACTGAGGTCGCTGTTTACCTGCACTTGTTCAGCAGACCTCGGTGTGACGGGGCTTGACACGCCCTCTATGTGACATGTGTCACGTGAAGACATAGTATTATTGGTTTTGCGAATTATTGACACTAAATAACTCTTGTACTTTTGTGAATGGTGTAGTAATTCAAATTTAAAATGTACGTACAACACACAGCAGACGCAGGAGAATATCTAAAATACATTGGCATATTGTTTTTTATAAACTATAAAACATAAAATAGATCGATGATAAGTTGTTAGAGTGCAGAACATATAAAAAGCAAAAGATAATGCCAAAGAATAATAAATGAACAACATAAAAAGAGGTGCAACACAGGTCTTTCTTAAAAAACGTAACACCCACCATCTGGCGTGGGAAGTCAAAAGTACAACGTTCGTAATTTATGTAACAAACGTTAATACCAAGGAGTCAAATATATAAAAAATAATAACGTTAATACCAAGGAGTCAAATATATAAAAAATAATCACAGTACGAAACTGCCGTTACTTAATAACTAAAATGCCGTGCAAATATAAGGTGCGAACAAGTAGTATACATCAATCATCGAGAAACCATCATGAGGAAGGGCAAGTAAGAGTGTCACTTATACCAAACTGTACATCGTACTTTAGAGAAATTAAACATAGACTATGCACGATATCCAGCACTTATTCAAATAGCAAAGGAATTGTTAACATAGATTAAAAATAATTACGTAAAGTGATAACCGGTTTGTATTACTTTGTGTCAACGCCTGCGAGATGTCGACTGTCGTAAAATTATGTCCAGTAGGCGTCCATAAGTTCTGTAAATTACAGAACAAAAAAGAAAGAAGCATCTTTTAAAAAACCATGGCACGCTCCCGACTCAGCCTCCTCAAGCTCATCTCCGGCCGTACGTGGGGTCTGGACCCCTCCACCATCCTCCACACCTATAAGTCCCTCAACCGCCCTATCCTTTGTTATGCCCATCCAGCTTGGATCTCTGCCCCCCCTACCTTTTATAAATCCCTCCAAATCCTTGAACGTCATGCTCTCCGCCTCGCCTATCGCATCCGTCTCCCCTCCCCCACGCGGATCCTCTACAATCTCATCCCCTTCCCCCACCTCCTCTTTTTCCTTGAAAGGATACGGATCCTGTTCACCTCCCGCAAACTTGATCCTCCTCACCCACTCGTCTCCCCGATCCTCTCCCACCCCCGCCCGCTGCCGTGCCTGTATTCGCACGTCCCACCCAGTCTCCATCTCTCCACCCTCCTTACCCTCTCCCAAGGTGGCTTCCGCCAGCTCCCCCTCCCTGATGATGTCCTCCTCCCCTGCATCTACCCCTCCTATCAACTTTGATCCTGCCCCCCCACGTCCTGTTTCCTTTCCTTTAGTCACCCTCCCTCCCTCCCTTCCCTTCCCTTCTCTTTCCTTTCCCCCCTCCCTCCTCCCCTCTCCCACGGGCTTCCCCTCCCCCTTCCTCCCTCCCCCTCTCTCCTTTGCCCATGGCATCTCTGCTCTCCCCTCTCCCATTTCCCCTTCCTCCTCCTCCACCTCCTCTCTTGGCAGGTCCCCGGACTTGTACATGCTCAGTGAACATTCGCGCGTCGGAGATCATCGCCATCAGTGTATAGTGTGTGTGCATCGTTTTGTGTTTCGTGCAGTTACAACTCAACTGTTTACATGTGCCGTCGCCGTTCTCCGTGTTTTGTGCGCCGTGTCTCCAAGTGTTAGTGTTTTTTTCGTCCAACGTGAACGGCTTCTTGTTTCTTGTTTTTTTGTATCTCCATTTTTTGCCCGCCGTTTTTTGTATTGTATATATCACCTCTCTGTCATGTTTATTGTTCCACTTAAGGCTGAAGAGCAGTGTAATGTGCTGCTGTCAGCCCGCCTGTATAGGTGATTAAAATTACAATAAAGGAAAAAAAAAGCTGACTATGAATTGCAAATTGTGATAAATGACCACAAGTTGACTTTATTTCATAGTAAATCGGAGAAGCATTCCCAAAAATGTGTGCTTCTCGATATCGTTTGCTCGTTAAGCCGCGCGATATCTGGAGCTTTATTATGACAAAAGATCTCCATCTCTTCCATAAGGTCGAGAAGGCGACCTTTTTTACCCTTGTGCAACAATTTCAATTGCGATGTCAAATCTGGAGTTGTATGACCAGTTGCTACCAGATGGGCTGCGAAATTCGATTTTTCAGCAATATCTTTCCTCTCAAGTGCAACGTGCTCACGGTACCTTGTTTGTAATTTTCGTCCTGTTTGCCCTATGTAACCTGCATTTATAAAAGGTAGGGGGGGCGGAGATCCAAGCCGGATGGGCATAACAAAGGATAGGGCGGATGAGGGATTTATAGGTGTGGAGGATGGTGGAGGGGTCCAAACCCCACGTACGGCCAGAGAGGAGCTTGAGGAGACTGAGTAGGGAGTTAGCCTTGCTTGGATTGTCCGGAAGTGGGGAGTCCAGGAGAGGCGATGGTCGAGGGTGACGCCAAGGTACTTAAGGGTGGGAGTGAGGGCAATAGGTCGGCCATAGATGGTGAGATAGAAATGAAGGAGGCGGAAGGAAGGGGTGGTTTTGCCGACAATGATCGCCTGGGTTTTGGAGGGATCATAGTCAGCTTTTTTTTTTTTAATGTATTGTTATTTTAAAGCCTGTACAACAGGCAGGCTGTCAGCAGCACACTACGCTGCTGTACAGCCATAGAATATACAAGCAGAAAAAACAGTGAGAAGACACAAGTTACAGAGCGGTGGGCAATAAAACAGGAGACACATAGAGACAAACACGGAGCCGTTCACACTCGTCGATAATCCACACTGCTAACTGATGAGACGACGCACGAACACTGAAGATTACGATGGCACTGGTGAACGAGGGAGTGTGACGGTGAACACTGAACACTAAACACGATGGCACACACGAAACACTGATGGCGGTGATCTCCGGCGCGCGAATGTCCACGTAGCGTGTGCGAGTCAGGGGACCTGCCAATAGGGGAACAGGGGTGAGGTGGGGGAGAGGGGAGAAAAAGGATGCCAATGGCTGAGGAGACGGGGGCAGGAGGAGAGGGACAGGGGATGGGAGGCCCGGGGGAGGAGGGGGGAGAAATGGAGGAGGGAGGGAAAAGGGAGAGAAGGGAGGGAGGGTGCCCAGAGGAGCAAACACAGGAGGAGGGCGGGAGGATCAAAGTTTGTAGGAGGGGTAGATGGAGGGGAGGAGGGCATCATCAGGGAGGGGGAGCTGGTGGAAGCCTCCTTGGGAGAGGGTAAGGAGGGTGGAGAGATGGAGACCGGGTGGAACGTGGGAATACAGGCGCAGCAGCGGACGGGGTGGAGAGGATCGGGGAGACGAGCGGGTGAGGAGGATTGAGTTTGCGGGAGGTGTACAGGATCCGTATCCTTTCAAGGAAATGGAGGAGATGGGGGAAGGGGATGAGATTGTACAGGATCTGCATGGGGGAGGGGAGACGGATGCGATAGGCGAGGCGGAGAGCATGACGTTCAAGGATTTAGAGGGATTTATAAAAGGTAGGGAGGGGGCAGATATCCATGCCGGATGGGCATAACAAAGGATAGGGTGGTTGAGGGACTTACAGGTGTGGAGGGTGGTGGAGGGGTCCAGACCCCACGTACGGCCGGAGAGGAGCTTGAGGAGGCTGAGTCGGGAGTGTGCCATGGCTTGGATTGTCCGGAGGTGGGGAGTCCAGGAGAGGCGATGGTCGAGGGTGACGCCGTTGTAGTCAGCTTTTTTTTTTTTTTACTTTATTGTTATTTTAAAACCTGTAGAACAGGCAGGCTGTCAGCAGCACACTACGCTGCTCTTCAGCCATAGAATATACAAGGAGCAAAAACAGTGAGAAGACACATAAGTCACAGAACGGTGGGCAATAAAACAGGAGACACATAGAGACAAACACGGAGCCGTTCACACTCGTCGATAATCCACACTGCTAGCTGATGAGACGACGCACAAACACCGAAGATGACGATGGCACTGGTGAACGATGGAGTGGACGGTGAACACTGAACACTAAACACGACGGCACACACACAAAACACTGATGGCGGTGATCTCCGGCGCGCGAATGTCCACGTAACGTGTGCGAGTCCGGGGACCTGCCAAGAGGGGAAAGGGGGGAGGTGGGGGAGAGGGGAGAAAAAGGATGCCAATGGCCGAGGAGACGGGGGCAGGAGGAGAGGGACAGGGGAGGAGAGGCCCGGGGAGAAAAGGAGGAGGGGGGGAAAAGGGAGAGGAGGGAGGGAGGGTGCCCAGAGGAGCAAACACAGGAGGAGGGCAGGAGGATCAAAGTTGGTAGGAGGGGTAGATGGAGGGCAGGAGGGCATCATCAGGGAGGGGGAGCTGGCGGAAGCCACCTTGGGAGAGGGTAAGGAGGGTGGAGAGATGGAGACCGGGTGGGACGTGCGAATACAGGCGGGGCAGCGGGCAGGGGTGGGAGAGGATCGGGGAGACGGGCGGGTGAGGAGGATCGAGTTTGTGGGAGGTATACAGGATCCGTATCCTTTCAAGGAAAAGGAGGAGGTGGGGGAAGGGGAGGAGATCGTAGAGGATCCGTGTGGGGGAGGGGAGACGGATGCGATAGGCGAGGCGGAGAGCATGACGTTCAAGGATTTGGAGGGATTTGTAAAAGGTAGGGGCGGGCAGAGATCCATTCCGGATGGGCATAACAAAGGATAGGGCGGTTGAGGGACTTATAGGTGTGGAGGATGGTGGAGGGGTCCAGACCCCATGTACGGCCGGAGAGGAGCTTGAGGAGGCTGAGTCGGGAGCGTGCCATGGCTTGGATTGTCCGGAGGTGGGTAGTCCAGGAGAGGCGACGGTCGAGGGTGACGCCGTCATAGTCAGCTGCTTGTTATCCCTTATATACAACGTCTCAGTCATAGTCGCTACGAGAACACGTATAATGGCCGCTATTTCAACTATCTCAACACACTGACACACATGTTTTCGGTTTGTTTTAATAACTTTACTAATTTCGGTTTTTTAAAAGATGCTTCTTTCTTTTTTGTTCTGTAATTTACAGAACTTATGGACGCCTACTGAACATAATTTTACGACAGTCGACATCTCGCAGGCGTTGACACAAAGTAATACAAACCGGTTATCACTTTACGTAATTATTTTTAATCTATGTTAACAATTCCTTTGCTATTTGAATAAGTGCTGGATATCGTGCATAGTCTATGTTTAATTTCTCTAAAGTACGATGTACAGTTTGGTATAAGTGACACTATTACTTGTCCTTCCTCATGATGGTTTCTCGATGATTGATGTATACTACTTGTTCGCACCTTATATTTGCACGGCATTTTAGTTATTAAGTAACGGCAGTTTCGTACTGTGATTATTTTTTATATATTTGACTCCTTGGTATTAACGTTATTATTTTTTATATATTTGACTCCTTGGTATTAACGTTTGTTACATAAATTACGAACGTTGTACTTTTGACTTCCCACGCCAGATGGTGGGTGTTACGTTTTTTAAGAAAGACCTGTGTTGCGCCTCTTTTTATGTTGTTCATTTATTATTCTTTGGCATTATCTTTTGCTTTTTATATGTTCTGCACTCTAACAACTTATCATCGATCTATTTTATGTTTTATAGTTTATAAAAAACAATATGCCAATGTATTTTAGATATTCTCCTGCGTCTGCTGTGAGTTGTACGTACATTTTAAATTTGAATTACTACACCATTCACAAAAGTACAAGAGTTATTTAGTGTTAATAATTCGCAAAACCAATAATACTATGTCTTCACGTGACACATGTCACATAGAGGGCGTGTCAAGCCCCGTCACACCGAGGTCTGCTGAACAAGTGCAGGTAAACAGCGACCTCAGTCTATGTGATTGCCATAAGCTTAGTGACAACAGTGCATCCCAATTTAAGTTATACAATATAGGTTTGTTTCTAACAAATGTTATGTTCATATGCAGATGTAATTGTGATTTTCTATGTTGTACTCTTTGATCGTAATGTGCAAAAAAAATTTTAACTTCTAGCACTGAAGATGGTCACTCAGTGACAGAAAATCGATTTTGCAATAGTAAAAAATATACGACCAATGCTGTCTCTTTTTTCAAGTATAAATGTAAATTGTGTCACATATTAGTAGCGTCGTGATATACTCGTGTAGCTATCAAAGAAACCAAATGCTAAGTCATCTTTAATCTCACCGAATGTACTTCAAATAAAGAGTATCTTTTCAAGTACCAAAATGTTGCATTAAAATCTCATTAGCAGTATATGTTCTAAGTATAGTCGTTACGCAATCGTGCAACTATCAAGCAAGAATGTACAAATAACAACTTTGTGTCGTCTGTTCACTATAACAATGCATTCGTAATTTCTGTTTAAATAAGTTCTCTTGGTTGTTGACTGGATATTTAACTTCAAACATTGTTTGCATGGTAGCAGTTTAAGTCTGACAAAGCATACTAGAAATGTGAAGTGAAAAGTTTTATGGCAAAGTCAATGTTAAAAAGCAGATTATCTTTCAAAAAACGGTTTTACATGTGAAATGTGGTGTAAACCTTTACTCTTCCTAGTACGCAGAGTTTCAACTTCAACGCAATTATCATTTGGTATACGTCAGATTCTGCAAGGTACATTGTAAATCAGAAAGAATTTGTGACTCAAGTGCTTCTTCTTATGTGACAATGAATGAGCTTTATTGAGAACTTTCTGGCCAATATATAATTTCTTTGCATTTGCTTTACCGTGTAGTTTTCTCCTTTTGTCTGCTGCAGAATTTATATTTTTAATAGCCAAATCAGTTATGTCTTTGTGTCGAAGTTTACATGTATTCGGAAAAGGTACAAGCTCTCTGATTCTGTTCGGTGGTTCTTCATTCTTCAGTACAAGAATAGGTGATAAAGCAGTGGAGTCATGAGGCATTTCATTCAGCACGTTTTGAAATAAGTGTAAATATCTGTCCCAATGCTGATGCTTTCTGTGACAATAAAGTCTTCAAAGCTTATTGATTTCTTTCATAATCCGTTCAGACAGGTTACAATGTGGTGAGTACAATGAAATAAAAACAGGTTCGATTTTATGTTTCCGAAGCATGCGTGACCAAACAGCAGATCTGAATTGCGGTCCATTATCTGAAATGAATTTACTAACGTGTCCAACTTCACGTACGAAATTTTTAACAAAGGCGTTGGATACAGACTGTCCAGTGGCTTTATGTAACGGAGTGAAAGAAACATATTTTGAAGTAAGTTCAACAGCGACCAGAACCTACGAAAATCCATTCGATGTTCTGACAAGGGGTCCAAAGAGATCAACAGCAGCAAACTCTTTTAATTTAGAAGGAATGATAGGAAACAACGGAGCACGATGTGAGATAGTAGATGGTTTCGCCATTTGACAAAGTTTACAAATAGACAAGACTCTTCAAATTCTCTTTTCCATATTGTTAAAGTAACAAGTCGTTCGAAGAATATGATAACATTTTCGTGGACCAAAATGTGCGTAGCTGAAATGAATGTACCAAATGAGCTTATTAACAAAATCATCTGGAATGCAAAGTACCCATAGCTTGTCACCAACAGTGCAGCGTTTGAAGAGTATGTTGTTTCTAACCAGATAATAAAGCCGAATCTGAGTGTGTCTTTTCATGCCATTTACTTTTGATGTCTTTCCAAATCGGATCTTTATCTTGTTCATGAGCAATGTCCTTTAAAGATGTGGTGATGAAGTTTTCAAAGGCGACTTTCTGAAAGCAAAGAATACTGAAATTTTTCTCGAGGTTGCCTTCTGTGTTACTTTTCTCAAGCCCAGCCGGTGCGCGTGACAGTGCGTCCGCAACAATATTCTCCTTGTCGTGAATGTAGACTATTGTGAAGTGGAATTCATGCAGAAACAATGCCCAACGTTTTAACCTGTCATGATTTAATTTTGAAGACATAAGAAATGATGATCACTGTATACTTTTACGTGCTTACCAGAAAGAAAGAAACGGAATTTGTTAAATGCCCAAACGATAGCTAAGGCTTCTGATTCAGTAACGGAATAATTTTTTTAGATTTTGTTAGCACGTGGCTAGCAAAAGCAATGGTTTCCTGAACAGTAGTGTCATTTTCTGTGGTTTCTTGAAATAAATGGGCACCAAGACCGACTTTAGAAGAATCCGTGCTAAGGCAGAAATCTTATGACAGATCTGGATGAGCTAGTATTGGCGCGTTAAGTAGCGATTCTTTCAAAGAAATGAATTCCAACTGTGCTTGTTCGTCCCAGTTCCAAATAGTATTTTTTCCAGTGAGAGAACAAAGTTTTGGTGTAACTAGAATTTGCATATTCAGAAAACGACGGTAAAAATTTACGAGACCTAGAAAACTGCGGACTTGTCTTTTTGTGGATGGAACTGGAATGGCTCTGATTGCTTCTAACTTTTCAGGATCCGGCTGAATGCCTTCAAAAGAAATAATATGTCCCAAAAACTTCACCTTTGTCCTACCGTATTCAGACTTTTCCAAGTTAACTGTAATTCCAGATTCTGCAAAAATATGTAACAGGCTGTTGAGGATGCGATTATGGTGTTCCCATGAGGCTTCTGCTATCAGAATATCGTCCACATATAAGGTGATGTGACGCTTTAAGAACTCAGGTAATATGGAATTTAGGCCGCGAATGAATGCTGCCGAAGAAATGTTCAAACCAAAAGGAAGTTTCCGAAACTGATAACAAACGCCGAAACAAAGGAAAGCTGTGTATTTTATACATTCTGGATGAAGTTCGATCTGATCAAAGCTTGATCTGAGATCAATAGAAGACAACACTTTTACACCATTAAAATTTTGAAGAAGTTCTTCCAACGTTTGCGGCCTGTCTGTTTCAGGAATGATGATAGTATTGATTTGTCTCGAATCTAAGACAAGCCTGATCTATCCATTTTTCTTCTCAACAACATGTAATGGATTGTTGTATGAGCTTACTGCAGGCTCAATAATGCCGTCATCAAGCATAGATTGTATTTCTGTTCTAACACGGTCCCTATAATGTGCCGGAATTACGTATGGTCTAACACAAAATTTAGTATGCTCACGAACACGAAATTGGTATTGAAATCCCTTGATTTTTCCTGTTTTGTGAATGAAAACTGTGGAATGTGCTTGTAAAATCTCAAAAAGGTCTTGCCTATCAGTGTCATTACAATTCTCAATTGTTTGAATTTTATTCTGAATTAACTCATTAGTATCAAATGCGCCGTTGATATCATCCCTGTCAGTACTTGCAGAGTGATTGTTACTGTCAAGTTCCGTCGAAAATTCCGAACTGTTGTCTAACAGGAGGTAAAGCCAATTAATTTCTTCGTCATGGTTTGAGAGCCCATCTTCAAATTTCAAAGCTATTGACTTACCTTCTTTCTCTAAACTTATTTCAGCATCGTGAAAGTTTAAGATTGCTTTGTATTCATTCAAAAAGTCTACTCCCAATACAATTTCCGTCGACAATAATGGAACTATAAGAAAGTTCATAGAGAAGCTGTGGCTTTGACTAAAGAATTCAAAGTTGGTTTGTTGGCGTACATCTACACTTTTTCCAAAGATTGTACCTTGTAATTTAATCCTACGTAACGGAAGTGTGGGGCAATCGTTCGATTTGTTGCATTTGCTAAAGGCTGTTTCACTAATTACTGAAATGGGACTGCCAGAGTCAAGTACTGCCGTAAATTTTACGTCATTTACTGTAATGTGAATCACAGGATATGCAATGATGTTATATTTTACGTCGTGTTCCTGCAGTAAGATGTCCCTAATGTCTTCCATTTTTACGTAATTACTAGCTACAGCAGCTGCGTCGTCAGTTTCATAAGTACGTTTTGTGGCTGCCAGTGGTATGAGTCATTGCCTATTGTCTCTTTGATGGCGCGCGTAGTTATTGGGATTTGGAGACCTAACTTCTACAAATTCACATTGTCAAGAGGGCCCTGCCCTGTTTGAATCCCGCCAGTTCTGATGCAATTCAGGTCTGTCGTTACGATCATATCGTCTGTCGTCATGTGGGTAGACTCCATAGTTTCTTTCTTGTCGGTCACGTGGTGGAGAATTTCTCCCTGAATCGTAACTGCGCGCTGGACCGTTGCGTCGAAAGTTATTCTGTCTCTTTTGATAATAATTATTTTGGTTCCCATATTGTCTGTTTCTCTGATTGTCTCTGTGATAGTCACTACCACGGAGAGGTGATCTTTCCCTGTAATTATTACTACTCTGCCAACGGTTGTCATATGGGTGGTGTCTGTTTTGGTCACGATTTGTGTTGTGAGAATAGCCTTGTCGTGTCCAGTTATTATTTCTTTCATCGTGGAATTGCGACGGATGTGACCTGTAATTGTTGTGTTCCTGTTTTCGCGTTCCGCGATTGTCAGTGTCAATTTCTAATTCTTGTAAGAGTCCCTGAAAAGCTTCAATGTCGTCTTTGCAGCGTCCTGCCAAGATAATACGTCGTAAATGTTCAGGTAATTTAATTAAGCAAATGCGGATGAGTTCTGAGGGGCTGTATGGGTTTGACAGGTACTGATTCTTGTGCAACATGTCTTCAAAATATTTCACAAGCCTGGAGAATTCAGATTGTTCGAAATGTTTCATCATTATGATGCTATGTTTTACTCGGTCTTGTGCAGCTTGAGACCAATATGCTGAGAGGAAGGCATGATAAAATTCTCCTTCTCTGTGGCAATCATGAATGACCGCATTCTTACAGCCGGTTCATTCTCCAAATAGCCACACATAAATTCTAATCTGTGCTCTAATGACCAGTTCGGAGGAAAACAATGAGAGAATTGATGAAGCCACGCTTGTGGGTGAATGTCGTTGCCGGAATTCTTAAATGTTTTGAATTTACGTGTAGTAATAAACAGCTTATAGTCAAAATCATCTTGTCGGCGAGTCGCATATCGGTCATTGTTACTTCGTTTCGGCGGTTCCATCTCAAAATTCGGTGTACCTTGCCAATTTCTTTCATAATTCCCGAAGTACCCCGTGTTATTGTTTTGTGGCTGTTCCGTATTTCTATGTCCCTCTTCCCGTATTGGAGCGCGAGTGTCCTCTGAAATGCGTAATTCTTGTATTACCTGTGTCAGCTGATCTTGTACTTCCCGGATTTCTCTTTGGTGTTGCGTATTAATTTGATTCTGATTTTGTTTGAATTTCCTAATTTGTTCACACCCTTCTGTGTCATTAAAGACTACCGGTTTTGTGTCATTCAGATTATCGTCTACCCTTGTAGATAAATTATTTAGCTGATTCGAAAGTTCAACTACTTTCTCTGATAATGAACTAATTTCCTCCATGTGTCTTTCTGAACCAATTTTCAGAGTATCTACTGTGTCATTTAAGTTTTCCTGAGTTTTTGCAAGTTGCGTAACCGAATCGGTAGATGCAATTGAGTCAATTTTAGCTTGCAAGGTCTCATGATCTTCATGAACAATAGTTTGCAGTTCTTTTATGGCTTCTTCGTGATTCTGTAATGCATTTTCATGCCGCGAAAAAATAGGTTGAAAATGCTCACAAATTTGTGTTTTTACGTCATTACAAACTTTTTGACATTTCGATTCGATTTTAAGTAACTCAGCAGTTAAACCTTCATGTGTTTGTTCAAGCGTTTGTTCCAATGAGTCTAACTTTTGAAGCTGTTGCTGTGGTTGTCTCTGATTTTGTTCCATCGTGTCTAACTTTTGAAGATTTTGTTCCATTGTGCCTAACTTTTAAAGATTTTGTTCCATTGTGTCTACTTCTGAAGCTTTTGTCCAATTTGTTGTATTAATTGTAACAACAATGCACTGGTGTCTGGAACATGTTCCTCAGTGATTTTCGGCAGCGAATTTGCACCGGCAACATTCACATTTTGACAAGCAGAAAATGTGTCTTTACTTATTTGAGAAAACGGTGAGGACCCAAAACCTGAATCTACAGTATTTGCGAGATTGTGTCCTGTCGTTTCGGATTCCTGAGGCGAGCTGTTGCCGACCGATCGATCGATAATTCTTCCCTGTTCACTAATTGTTTCACTGTCTACGCCATTATTTGCCGCCCGCTCCATTTCCCTATGCACAATTACAAATTACTACTTTGAATGTGTGTTAATTCATTACACAGTGGTGCTGATAAGCTATGCTCGCCGTCACTATTATTTCTCAGTTTACTTTGGAGCCTAGTATTACGTTTTTCACACGCCATTATTGTCATAATATTTCACACGATAACACAGAAAAGCACAATTTGAAGAGCAAAAATAAGAGAACACGTTAACATAGCACTGAAAATAATATCTAGTTAATTGCAAGCGCAGCTGCGAAATACTTGGTGCAGATCTACATGCATGCCACAACTGTTTTACTGTACAACAATGAAAGACTGCAACTACAAAGGAGATTCTCCATACAATTCGCGCTAGCAATAAACAAAAGCTACACTAATAACACAAACTAGAAGAAAAAATCAGAAGATTCCAGTGAGATATCCTCGGCTAAGGGTCGACATATGAAACGTCCCCTTAGAAAAATTATAAATGACTGTGCTTAAACTGACACACAATATTTTTTTAGCGCAACGCAATCTGACTTTCAATAATCCCTACAAGAGAATGGCCCTGACTAAATTAACCAATACGTTTCACAAATCACTTACCTCACAAAAATCTTCGTTACTCAAACTACTGCAATACAGCGAGCGCCAATACTGCTAGCTAAATGAAAGATTCAAACTACTGAAGGCACTAACTACTGATAAGCATAGTTAGCAAATGAAAGATTTTGATAGAGAACAAACAATGTATTTACCTTAATAGTGTTCAAAAGTCATAATATATATATAGCAGTTCATGACATCCCTTCTTACAAATGTACTGTTTCTGATGGACACACGTCCAGATCACCCGCTCTCAAAAATCCGCCATCTCACTTTCCCACATCCACCACTGCTGGCGGCTCACCTCCAACTGCGCAACGCTGCGCGCTGTTAACAGCCAACCGCCCAACGCTGCAATGGCGAGTATTACAACAATGCCAACCAGCCACTGACTGCACACAGCACAGCCAGTGATTTTCATACAGAGCGCTACGTGGCGTTACCAATATAAAAATCCTAAACAGCCTGCTTACAGAACTACTGGGACATACAGTTAATCAACCTTCCATCATTTCCTCTAGAAGCAGCCTCGGAAACTTCCGCGAGAGAGCCGCAGCTAACATCAACATTTAGTCCGACCTCTCCATAGAAGGCAAGCACTAGTGCTGATATGTACAATGTAAACCATGAAACTTTGCTGGCAGATTAAAACTGTGTGGCGGACCGAGGCTCGAACTCGGGACCTATGCCTTTCGCGGGCAAGTACTCTACCAACTGAGCTACCCAAGCACGACTCACGCCCCGTCCTCACAGCTTTAATTCCGCCAGTACCTTGTCTCCTACCTTCCAAACTTCACAGAAGCTCTCCTGCGAACCTTGCAGAACTAGTACTCCTGGAAGAAAGGATGTTGCGGAGAGATGGCTTAGCCATAGCCTGGGGGTGTTTCTGGAATGAAATTTTCACTCTACAGCGGAATGTGCGCTGATATGAAACTTCCACAGTTTTAATTTGCCAGGAAGTTTCATATCAGCGCACACTCCCCTGTAGAGTGAAAATTTCATTCTAGAAACAATGTAAACCATCTTATTTGTAAGTTTATCATGGCGTGCTGGTCTTCACTGTCGTCACCAATCGTCATGAGCCGCATTTTCAATGAGTAGTTGAACTTGACAAAGGAGTTGTTGAAGTTCTTGATGTACTTGCCATCCTCAGGGTCATTTTCTGACTCAGATATCTCTGCATCCAAATAACTAGAAATTTCCTCTTCTAAAAGACAGACTTTTGGAACATGTGTGACGTCTCGAAACTTCCATGAACTCATAATGCCCAAAACAAATTCACAATCAAAAACGGGACTGAAATTTAATACATTTGCATCTAATTCCAAAATTAATTATAAAAGTACATACAGCCCCAATGATTTCCTGTCGAAACCGATTATAAAAGCGGTAGTACAAACTCCAATTTACGTTACAGTGACATTTCATACACTTTCAATATCAATGGCTTCCTCAGTAAGATCATTATGTATCATAACGACCGGGAGAGCGGTGTGCTGACCACACGCCCCTCCTATCCGCATCCTCACCTGAGGATGACACGGCGGTCGGATGGTCCCGATGGGCCACTTGTGGCCTGAAGACGGAGTGCTTTTTTTAGGTACCTATGATACCAGTAAGGTTGTAAATGTGAAATCCTGGTCCCATGTAAGGGAAGGCCTGATGGGCATAACTAGAGCAGGTTAAATAATACGGTGCTTTAAATACTTTGAAGTGAGTAAGCTGCATTTTATTGCACATGTGTTGTCATTAACATTTACATCAGTTAACAAATTGTGACATTTTAATCTTGTAATACTACAAAACTTCCTGGCAGATTAAAACTGTGTGCCGGGTCGAGACTGGAACTCGGGACCTTTGCCTTCCGCGGGCAAGTGCTCTACCATCTGAGCTACCCAAGCATTACTCACTCCCCCGTCCTCGTAGCTTTACTTCTGCCAGTACCTCGTCTCCTACCTTTCAAACTCTACAGAAGCTCTCCTGAGAACCAGGTCCCGAGTTCGATTCTCGGTCCGGCACACAGTTTTAATCTGCCAGGAAGTTTCATGTCAGCGCACACTCCGCTGCAGAGTAAAAATCTCATTCTTGTAATACTACTGACGTATCTTTTCAGTTGGTATACAAGATCCAGATGATAGTTTGTCGACCGAAGATGTTTGCCAAATAAAGAATGCTATCAGAAGTTCGAAGCAGTAATTATGACATTTTTTAAAAGGGTTGAATGTTACGACTACAGTATCAACGTTTGGAATCGGTCAACTCATACCAATACCTTGGTGTTAGAATTTATGGGGTATGAAATGGAACGATCACATGGGCTCAGTCGCAGGTAAATGAGGTGAAGGCTTAGGTTCGTTGCTATAATACTGGTGAAATGCAATCACTCTACGAAGAGAATGTGACACTTCTTACAATGCTGTTCACGTGTGCGGTATCCAAACCGGATAGGACTAACAGACTATATTGAACGTATGGACAAAAGGCAGTACAAAATTTCACCGACGTGTTTGACCCGTGGGAACAGTCTCACAGATATGCTGAAGCAAACTGAATTGGCAACCACTTGAAAACAGATGCAATCTGCCCAGAGGAAACCTACTTATAAAGTTTTAAGAATCAGATTTAAACAATGAGTTAGGTCTATACAGACGTAGAAGCCCCTACGTATCGCTCTCTTTATTACTACAAGATTAGATTTATTACGAGGGTCGTTCAATAAGTAATGCCTCACACTTTTTTTTCTCGGAACATATTTATTGTTAAGTGTCAGAATTTGGTGACAATATAGATCAACATGTCTTGTCCATGTCCTGTTTTTCTACGTAGTCTCCATCAAGTTCTGTGGCCGTACGCCAACATTGTGGAAGAGCATGTGTTCCCTGCTGGTAAAAGCTCTTGTCCCTTAGCCGAAGCCATATTTTCACTGCATGACTGACACTCTCGTCACCTGCAAAGTGTATTGCCCGTAGAGAATCTTTAAGCGGCCCAAAGAGATGGAAGTCCGAGGGTGCCAGGTCTGGACTGTAGGGTGGATGAGGCAATTTGACGATGTGTTCCTGGGTTCTCAGACTTGTATGTGGGCATGCATTATCGTGTTGGAGCAAGATTTATGCTGGATTCTTGTCCGATCGAGCACGTCGGAAACGGTTCTTGAGTTTTTTCAGAGTCTTCACGTATGGATCTGATTGATGGTTGACCCTCTTGACATCACATCCACGACAATGACGCCATCACAACTCCAGAAGACTGTCATCACGACTTTTGCGGCAGAGGGGGTTGTCTTGAATTTCTTCTTTTGCGATGAATGATGATGATGCCACTCCATGGACTGTCTTTCGGTTTCCAGCACGAAGTTGTGCATCCAGCTTTCGTCCCCCGAAACGATCCGTGACAGAAATGCCTCTCCGTCGGTCTCAAAACGCTCCAACAATTCAGATGAAGTGGCCTTTCTTTGAATGTTGTGGTCCGCTGTGAGCATTCGTGGCGCTCATCTTTGAATATTCGAGAGTCTCGATCATTGCTGACGACTTCCAATCCAGGCCGACAACTGTAGAGCCAACTGTCGAGTTGTGATGCGCTAGTCAATACGAATAATGGCATCAGCACGATTCAGCATGATTGGGGCAGTGGCTGCGACAGGACAGTCCGTGCGTGACTGATCATGGAACTCTGTTTCTGCATTTACTGAGGCTGTAACTTTCTTTACCCATCGCCCACCTGTACCCTTATCAACTGTAGCATCGCCATAGACTACACAGAAGCGTTTATGGATTTTCACAACGTTTTTTTTTTTTCTGTACGCAAAAATTCAATAACAGCACGCTGCTTGTAAAGTGGTCGTGTGTAGACTCCACTTTGACGCTGTACTACGGCTCTGTCATCTCCCAGAACGGTTCGAAACTTTACCGGCGCACAGAACAAACATCAAATGTGAAGCACCAACAAGGACGTTTGTCTAGGTATATTAACGGGTTCTTTTAAAAACAATCTGGGGCATTACTTATTCAACGACCATCGTATAACGCACTCAGAGACGTTCATTCTTCCATTGCTGCATACTTGAAGGGAGTTATAAGAAGCCCTAATAACTGGAATAAGGGGAAAGTACCCACTGACATGCAATTCAAAGTGGTTCTCGGAATGTGGATGTAGATGTACTTGCAGCGTCAGATTGTCTCCTCCGGCCAAAACGGTACACAGCAGCCACGGGGTGAAGATAGGTGAGATGGCATGGCACAGCACGCCGCTCCCTTTTTTTGCCAGGCGTCGCATAAATTGTAATCGTGTTGGCGCCCGCTGCTAATCACCGACGCCAAACACGCGGCTTAATAAATTATCAGAGGCGCAGTTGTTGCCGCTGCTAATCATGAATGATAAACACTCAGATTTATATCCCGCACCCAGGCAACGCTGTTCGGGCCCAGGCACGGCATCGTGGGTTTGTGTGTGTGTATACGCGTGTGGGTGTGTTCGCGTGTGGGTGTGTTCGCGTGTGTGTGCGCGAGAGCGACGGCTGCGAGCTGCGGCCGGGATCGTTTTGATTCATTTGGCACAGAGGGTGGGCGTTTTTTGCGCTCTGCACTCGCGGCAATATGACATGAAAACTAATGAAGTAAATTTTGAAACGCAGCTAACTGCAGGTCGCTTTTGCTCCCGACTCCAACACCCTCGAGGGACTTTCATATGTGACAACGGAATTAATTTTGTTCTCTGATGCCACGCCGGCCTCTCATAACCGAGACTGTACTACGTACATTGTTACACGCTATTTTTATTGAACAGCTCGCAGGTCACACTACAAGTGTAATTACTGTTAATAACCCGTTTCAGAATGATGATCGCTTGCAGGTATTTATTTACATGTACGGAACAACTGTGCTGCGTGTAAGGGGTATAAGAGTAGACAAGGGCGCCCATACGATAGTTTCTAGGGAGAGGGGCGGGGGGTGGCGAGTTCTGAGGTTATGGTATATTTTTAATATTTTGGAAAAAGAATTGCGACTTACAAGTAGATATAAAATGTTTTCAGTTCCCACCACGTTAAAAATCTGTGTAAAACTGACTTCTAAATCGTTTCCTTGAAAGAAACATACCTGAATATTCTACATTTTTACCCTTCTCTGAGAGCCAGGGGGGAGACGGGGGGGGGGGGGTGCCTCGGCCGCCCTACTTTCCCCATAGGTATGGGCGCCCTTGACTGAGGACGTTGTGCTGAACAACATTATTTCAATATTCACGTCATTTTCAGGATAATAATTATAGTCACTACGAGATGTGTGTTTTATAGGTTGGTTATTTCCCCTGGACAGCAGGTCAAGTGTTGAAGTATGGACATATGGATGCAAAACGGTTGATCTATACTGACAGGGGTAGCTCACTAAGTTGTGCAGTACGATGGACAAGAAAACATCATGTCGTAAAATATGTTACACTTTTGTGGGAAAACGTATCGACAAAGAGAGGAAACAATCACCACACTGGTGTGAAAACATATTACAATGCCACAGATAAAAATAGACTGAATTATACCCATTACACCCAGTATCTACTTCTACAATGTGAAATCACTGATAAGCGAATGGCAGAGGATACACTCCATTGTACCACATACTAGGGATTTTTCACTTCCCTTTCCCATATGGATATGGAGAATGGGAAGGATCGCTACTTAACTGTTTTCCAGCCCAATGGGACCATTACAGATATTTCTGCACTGTCCATGAAAGCCCGCCGGCCGGAGTGGCCGTGCGGTTCTAGGCGCTGCAGTCTGGAACCGCGAGACCACTACGCTCGCAGGGTCGAATCCTGCCTCGGGCTTGGATGTGTGTGATGTCCTTAGGTTAGTTAGGTTTAAGTAGTTCTATGTTCTAGGGGCTGATGACCTCAGAAGTTGAGTCCCATAGTGCTCAGAGCCATTTGAACCATTTTGAAATCCCACTCGTTCTACATGGCTCCATTGCGTTTAAGTTTGTAAACTACATCGCTAGACGGCAGCGCCAACAAGACCATGAGCGTTGAGTCCGTACGGACCCATTAGAAAAAAAAACCTGCCCTCATTAAAAAATAATTGGAATTATGTTTAAAGTCTTTCTGGAAGAATTTTTTTCTAATGAAACATAAAATTTGAGCTGGAGAAGCTTAAATGCCTTTGTATTAGCTGTAATTAGTCAAATCTCATATCCATGTACCTTGCTGGTGAGATCCGTTCGTGTTCTAGCATGTTACTAGATTATTTACTTAAATTTTTTCTTAAGCTAACTTTGTACAGGATATTTCACGTCTATTTTTAAGCACCTGCCAGGTCAGTTTTTTTTTCTCAGCGTTTCTGTGACGTTCCTCATGAGTTAAACAAATTTGTGATCTTTGGCGTTCTCATTCTTTACGCACAGTGCGTAAGGTGGCTATAATTTCGCACCTTAGAAGCAATCATCCACATACTTTGCCAGGGTTTACAAACGGAATTAGGTATCATTTGGTAGGTAATACATCGTATGTATTTAAAGAAGACTGACGTTGTCACGTACACCTTGTAAATAGTTGTTAACGCTTATTACATGAGAGGTGACGGAGTGTCTTTATTATCAAAACGGCGTAAAGAATGATTGCCAGTTCTAATAGAGGTTGGAACGCCAGTGGAAATGAAATGGCAGGCGTAACTCAAGCACTGGGGGGAAAAGCCCGCACAGGAATGTTGTTCCTGCTTCACACAGGAAGTGCCAAGACGGACGGTCTGGGCACCTTAGCGCTGAAGCACAATACAGCACCAGCCGGACGTTATTGTAGCGGGGCCGGAAGGATAACGGGATAAGACTTCGGAAACTCTGAAAATCTTGAACGCAGCAGAGAGGAAAGAGGAAACGTTATCTCGGAAATCGCAGGCTGGGTTATTTCCGAGGATTTTTACTCTAAGATGCGTACCATTGAGAGGCCGGCCGCGGTGGTCTCGCGGTTCTAGGCGCTCAGTCCGGAACCGCGCGACTGCTACGGTCGCAGGTTCGAATCCTGCCTCGGGCATGGATGTGTGTGATGTCCTTAGGTTAGTTGGGTTTAAGTAGTTCTAAGTTCTAGGGGACTGATGACCAGAGTTGTTAAGTCCCATAGTGCTCAGAGCCATTTTTTTCGTACCATTGAGGTCATTACTGTACACAAGAAAAAGCAACGTACACAAGATGAAACCTTGAGAAACACCACGTGTAATTAATTCCCAGTTAGATGAAGACTAACAGCTTATGTACAGGTATTTAGCAACGACAGCCCTTGTTTCCTGTTACTTACGAAAGACTCAAACAATTCCGTAGCACTGCCGGTGCTGTGATTCGCACAGTCAAATGCTTTTAACAGGTCACAGAAAATGCCTGCAGCCTCTAATTTGTTATCTGATGACTTAAGTACATTTTCACTGTATGTGTAAATAGCTATCTCTACAGCAAATCCCTTAAAAAACCCAAACTGTGACTTGGACAATATATTATTTGCGGTTAGTGCTTAAGGAGACCCTTGACCCCAACCTTTTCAAATATTTTTGAAAGTGAAATTGGTCGATAGTTTGATGGTATCTCTTTAACCCCCTTCTTGTAAAGAGGGTTACTGTCAGGTCATTTTAACCAGTATTGAAATGTTCCTCTGATAATGGATTGATTACACAAGTAACTCAAGACACAGCTCAATCGCATGAGCACTCTTCGATTAACTTTGTTGACATATTATCATAACCACTCGAATAGATACCGACCGAGGTGGCGCAGTGGTTAGACACTGCACTCGCATTCGGGAGGACGACGGTTCAATCCCGCGTCCGGCCATCCTGATTTAGGTTTTCCGTGATTTCCCTAAATCGCTCCAGGCAAATGCCGGGATGGTTCCTTTCAAGGGCACGGCCCCCGTCCTTACCGAACCCGATGAGACCGATGACCTCGCTGTCTGGTCTCCTTCCCCGAAACAACCACAACTACCACTCGAATACTTAGATTTTAAGGATTTTATGATGGATGCTACTTCTTTGGGAGACGTGAGTATCATTCTCATTTTACTGAAGTTATTTGTAAAGAATGATCTCAGATACTCCATTGCACTGTTCACCGAACCTGACAACACCAAGCTGTCAGTGACAGAACCAAAGTACTCTTTTAACAGGTTTGCAACGCTATGTGCACTTTTTATCAATGTCTCTTTATTTTTAGAACTACCTCTTCCTTTTCCTTATTGGCCCCACCTGTCTCTGTCTTCGATATATCTCATACAGTTTTTATTTTGTTGCCTGATGTGACAAACTGTGAGGTAATTTCGCCATCGGGGAAGACATAAGGCATGAGTGGATGCAGGTGGTTCACAGTTGTCAGCCTGTCTTCTATTACTACCACAGGTCCCATGGAGAATGCCTCCCGTGGCGCGCTACAAGTTTCGAGCCGCCGTTCACCTCGATGATGGCATTATAGAGATGACCATCGACCTAGTGTAACAAAAATTTGATTCACCAGAAGAGCCGACACGTTTCCATTGATCAATGATCGAATCCCAACGGTCGCATACCAGCTACAGACGTAACTGACACGTCGTTGGCTCAACATGTGAACATGTATGGTTGGTCTGCTGCGGATATGCATGTTCAACTATGTACGATGAATGATGCTCCGAAACACTTGTGCATGTACCAGCATTGTGTTCTTTCGGCATAGATACCATAGATCACCATCTATCCTATTTTACAGAGCAGACAAGTTTCTGAACCCCACATTCTGTGAAGAGCCGTCGACTTCCAGCCACTCAGCGCCTAGTGGTGTTTTCACTGGTCTTCTACCTCTTTCCGTATATGGTCACGACAGTAGCACGTGAACATTCGACCAGTTTCACCGTTTTCGTGATACTCGTTCACAGGCTCTGAGTTCCTCTGAGTCGCTTATTTCAGTGGATTTCCCCATTTGACACATCTTTGCTATGGTGATCATTCGTCCGCGTCTGCTCCACTTACATACTTCCACGACATGTGCGGGCCACGTCACCAGGCAGTATCCAGCGTCTCGGTGGGCAGTGGTCAAAATATTTTTGCTGACCACTGTAAGTTTCCAATAAGTAACACTTATTATCTTAAATTTTCTGTCTCTAATCTAGTAGTAGCAAAGAGTAGCAGTTGACATGTTCCGTATGTAAGAATATACGAAGGAACATGCACCATCTCACACTTGTCTCCTACTGTGAATGCTTGCATGAGTCGTAACAAGTAAAAGCGTCTTATCTCTGTCAGAATATTCAGAGGAACAAACATTGTCTTGCCCTTGTCACCTGCCGGCCGCGGCGGTGGAGCGGTTCTAGTCCGGAACCACGCGGCTGCTAGGGTCGCAGGTTCGAATCCTGCCTCGAGCATGGATGTGTGTGATGTCCTTAGGTTAGTTAGGTTTAAGTAGTTCTAACTCTAGGGGACTGATGACCTCAAATGTTAAGTCCCATAGTGCTTAGAGCCATTTGAACCTTGTCACCTAGTATGAATATGGTATCTAACTGCGCGAAACACGACGATTGATAACTCATATTTTCTGTGTGTCTGAATACATAAAGGAACAAGTGCTCTCCCACAAGTCTCCTATTGAGGTTAGAATATTTCATCGGGTAAACGAGTTGTGAGCAGAGAACTCGTCTGTAACAGCCAAACGTAGAATTCAGTGACCGGGAGTAGCTGTAAAGGAGTAATGTATAGAGTGGTAGGGTGTAATACTTTATGTATAAAGATATAAACTTACTGTAAGAGACCTCTCCGAATAGAGTTGAAGTACTTGGATATAAACTGTTTTTAAATTGTATGCTTAAGCGTTTGCACTGCAACGTAACCTTTGTATTGGCGTGGTGGTGTAGTTAATGTTAAAACTCGACCGGGTAGGAAGATTACCGTCGCTTATCATGTCCTGCAGCTCCTGCAAGCTACCCTCTGTGGTAATGGTTTATCAAATTCTTTATGATGAAGGGAGGAAATAATCAGTCTAGGGTATAGATGGCATTTCAACAACTAGCCGTGTATCTATTGGAATATACGTCATCATAACAGGTCTCTTTAGTTAGCATGATTCACTTTCGCCATGTGATTATGGAAAGGGAGAGGGGAGCGCAGACGTGTCTTCAATGTAATTCTATGCAGGCACACAATTATACTTAAACCCATGCATATTACAATGAATTACTATAGGTCACGCAGAACAAGTTCAGCAAAGACACTCCAAGCGAAACCGGTCACGGCAGAAGAGTATTTGCCTAAATATTTCAATTTTTGTTAAAATGTACGCTGAAGAAGGGGTAGCAAATGGTACACTTAACCATGACTGCCAATTTTGGTTTAATCTTGCTTTCAGATAAAACACCACGTTACTGAGCTGGTGGGGAAGAGCATTTCATATCATATGGCGGGAAAATTTTGTAAGACTTTATTCCATCAATGGGCATTAAAATCTGAACTTTCCTACATACAAGGGTTTAAATCGGGTATTTTATTGTAGATGAATCAAACAGTTATGGGGGGGGGGGCACAATAAACATTAACTATCACATCAATTCTATTCCATACACGTAGCCAAGTTACGGTAGCCGACAGAAATGTAACAAAATACGGACAAACAAGATTATTCCTTCTCTGTCTTACACTCACCCACCACAGTAGGGTTATTCATTCGACTACTATACATTTTCAGACCGAGACTGCAGTTTACCAATGTGCTCATTGCTCCAACCGACCACGTGGCGGGAAAACACGTACACAAAGGAAACATATGAAAAATAAATACACATTCCCCAAAATATTGCTGTAAAAGAAAGACCACATTTAAATCCGTTAAAGACAGAGCAATTATGCGACCGTGAGCTTAAGGCCCACGGTGCGTGGCCTGACCAAGGCACAAACGCAAAGCTTAAATTTGACTAAATTACGAAAATAAACTCCCTTATTGGGGTTTCGTGGTAATATCACACCTGATTTCAATATCTGGACCATATTAACGAGCCGATTTGAGACACTGTAATACCTTTATTAACATTATCAAAATCGAGAGTTGGGTCTCCACGTCAGCCCAGCGCCGCTACCCAGGAACAAGTGGACCTGCGGATACCTCGCCTAAACTTTGTTCGTTCAAAAGGTGGTGGAGGGGATGGTTCATCAACCTGACAGAGCCAATACTCGTGCCTTCACGACCTATCTGACCTGACTTGCACACTATCTATGCCAAACGTGTTCGCGTTTAGGGGGTTGGTACTGTCCTACCACAGAACCACTCTACTCATGCAAACTTTCTGCTACTTCACATAATATCTCTTTCATACAGTCCAATGTCGCATAAGGGAACGGATGCCAAGAAACATGGCACACACGAAATAAAAATCAATGAATAAATGAATAAACACCGCTTTGTACATTCTCTTCCGCTTGTTACCCGCAGACTTACTTCTGCAGAGTAAATAAACTCTCACTATAATTCTTCTGCACCGAAATTTGTTGAGAAAAATATGGAACGGGTCAACCAGTTCCGTTTCATCACTCTTGGGTATCTTCGAAGAAAATGGACTCAGGGCTGTCTTTCCGATGGAATGACAGTACAGGACATTTTTTAATCGGTGTCCTGAGGAGGACGCTACACCAATCCGTTATTATTATTTTTCTTGTTATGCTTGGGAAGCAAAATTTTGTACATGGCTGCACGTTCAGAGACAGTGAATAGTTACAATTGAAAGAAGAACAACCCTCAGTCACTATTTTTAACAAATTAACCTGGCTTCAACACTGCTAGGAGCGTCTTCTTCAGAATTTAAACCAAAGAATCGTCTATATTCTATAACATGGTCACAGAATTATGACTAAAAACGTATGATAGGGTATAAGTACGGAATCATCGTAAAAGACTGACAGTACTTATATGTCACTTATAAAATAATAATTATGCCAGAAGGACATTAGTCACAAAGATATTTAAGGTAAAGAAAACTGTGATGGCGAGCTTGCGTGGTGCAGGTTGCAAACGTTTTGCAACCTGCACCACGGAAGTAACAACCAGCCCTTAGTGGCTCGACATCACATTTTTCTTTATCTTAAATATCTTTGTGACTAATGCCCTTTTGGCATATTTATTATTTTATAAATGACATATAAGTACTGTCAGTCTTTTACGATGATTCCGTACTTATACCCTATCATACGTTTTTAGTCATAATTCTGTGACCATGTTATAGAATATAGACCTTTCTTTGATTTAAATTCTGAAGAAGACACTTCTAGCAACGTTGAAAGCAGGTTCATTTGTTAAAAATAGTGACCGAGGGCTGTTCTTTCAATTGTATGCTTGGGAAGGTTCAAAGTACATCTTTTGAAATAGTTAACTTGCCAAGACCACACAACAGAATACCATTGCCACAGTGGCCATTGCCACAACTATACATAACATTACAAAAATTCTAGAAATCAAATTACCTAAATCAATTAATCACGCTTATGTCCAATACAGGTTGGTACTCATTACGCATATATATTCATAACATTACAAAAATTCTATAAATGAAATCATGTTAAGCAATTGGTGACATTTATATCCAATACAGGTTGGTACTCATTATGTAAACACACTAAATAATCCTGAGACATAAGAATCAAGTACTGACTACAGGGGTGACTATCAGTGTATCTCAACAAAGACAGAGTATGTCTATGCAAAACATCGGAAAAAGGAGTAAGCATTCAACACAATCAATAAGAATATAAAACACTCAGCCTACAATGGCTTCAAAACAGTTTCTGTTACGTCTGTTACCTATTCAAAAATCAGAAATTATAATAAAGAAAATACACATTTTGCTCATAATGAACCTCTTAATAATTAATCTTTGACTAACTCCAAATCTCAAATTAAACTAGTACGAAATTATACAGTGGCACATTAGGTAGGTCACAAATTTCATCGAAAAGCAACTTTGTATTTTGTCACATTAAATTTTATCAAATTTGTTCCTTACCAAGTAGCAATCTCTGTCACACCAGCAATGTAATGAAGTATCCTTATCTAGTTAATTCACAGAGTGAGAGTCCTTTTAAACGTTATGATCAGATAACACTTGACTACGTTGTATCTACTATTTTCAGTCTTATGTCCTTGTCAATACACAAATTTGGTTCTGGTCAGACAGGAATGAGGGAAACGCCATCGAACTACTTTCTGATTGAGTTATTAGACAACATTTTGCCTTCAGCCAGCAAACTTCTGTTCATCTCACTGCTCCATTTATAGGCTGATAAATGACAGAAAACAGCATAACCTCGAACACGCTTCTAAGATTAGAGGTAATTCTTTATATTAAACGGCTGGAGATACGGGAAGATTTCAGTTAGATTGCATCAGTATCAGGTAAAGACTCCGAAATCAGACGCTGGTATAAGGCGTACCCAGGAACAGATATAGATTCATATCACAATTTAACAGTGACGAAGAGCAAGCAGAAGTTTAAAACACTACTTAGGAAGAATAATTGCGCAAAGGAGTGAGACACGGAAGTACTAAGGAATGAAGAGATACGCTTGAAGTTCTCTGAGGCTATAGATGCTACTACAAGGAATAGCTCAGTAGGCAGTTCAGATGAAGAGGAATGGCCATTTCTAAAAAGGACTATCACAGAAATTGCAAAGAGAAACGTAGTTAAAAAGAAGGTAACTTCGAAGAAACCATGGCTAACAGCTGATCGATGAAAGAAGGAAGTACAAAAATGTTCAGGGGAATTCAGGAATACAACAATACAAGTCACTTAGGAATGAAATAAATACGAAGTACAGGGAAGCTAAGGTGCAATGGCTCTAAGAAAAAGGGGAAGATAGTTAAAAATGAAAAGATTGTCGGCAGGACTGACACAGCATACAGAACACTCACAACATCTTTCGGTGAGATTAAAAGCAGGGTTGGTAATTTTAGGGGTCAATGGTAATTCCATTACTAAATTCAGAGGAGAGTGCGTATAGGTGGAAGTAGTACGGTGATGTCCTCTATAAGGGATGAGAAAGGAGACTTGTCTGGTGACGTGACAGAAGAAGAAACAGGAGCCGATGGGGAAGAGATAGGATATTCAGTATTAGAATTTAAAAGTGTTTGGACGACTTGAGATCGAATTTTTTAAATCATTGGGGCTAGTGACAACACAACAACTATTCACGTTAGCCTGTAGAACGTATGAGTCTCACGGTGCACCATCTGACTTGCGGAAAACCACCTTCTACACAATTATGGAGACTGAAAGAGTGGTGAAGTGAGAGAATTATTGCAGACATTAGTGGCCCATGTATCCTAGTTGCTGAAAATAATATACAGATGAATGGAAAAGAAAACTGAGGACCTGATACATGACGATCAGTTTAGTTTTCGGAAAGATAAAGACACCAGAGAGGCAATTCTGACGTTGCGGTTGATTATGGAAGCAAAACCAGAGAAAAGTCAAGTCACGTTCGTAGGGTTTGCAAGTGCTACTGTGAGATGAACAGTTTGGCGCAGGAGAGAAATTCGTGGCGGGTAGCGTCAAACCAATCAGACGACTGGTGACTCACTTTATATATACAGGATGTTCCATTGATCGTGACCGGGCCAAATATCTCACGACATAAGCGTCAAACGAAAAAACTACAAAGAACGTGACTTGTCTAGCTTGAAGGTGGAAACTCGATGGCGCTATGGTTGGCCCGCTAGAAGGCGCTGCCATAGTTCAAACGGATATCAACAGCGTTTTTTTTTAAAATAGGAACACCCATTTTTTATTAAATATTCGTGTAGTACGTAAAGAAATATGAATGTTTTAGTTGGACAACTTTTTCCGCTGTAATAGTCACAAACATATTACTCACAGTTTGAGACGAACGGTTGGTAACAGGTAAGTTTTTTAAATTAAAATACAGAACGTAGTACGTTTGAACATTTTATTTCGGTTGTTCCAACGTGATACATCTACCTTTGTGAACTTATCATTTGTGAGAACGTATGCTGTTACAGCGTGATTACCTGTAAATACCATATTAATGCAATAAATGCTCAAAATGATGTCCGTCAACTTCAATGCATTTGGCAATACGTGTAACGACATTCCTCTCAACAACGAGTAGTTCGCCTTCCGTAATGTTCGCGCATGCATTGACATTGCGCTGACGCATGATGTCAGGAGTTTTCGGTCGATCACGATAGCAAATATCTTTCAACTTTCCCCACAGAAAGAAATCCGGGGACTTCAGATCCGGTGAACGTGCGGGCCATGGTATGGCGCTTCGACGACCAATCCACCCGTCATGAAATATGCTATTCAATACCGCTTCAACCGCACGCGAGCTATGTGCCTGACATCCATCATGTTGGAAGTACATCGTCATTCTGTCATGCAGTGAAACATCTTGTAGTAACATCGGTAGAACATTATGTAGGAAATCAGCATACATTGCACCATTTAGACTGCCATCGATAAAATGGCGCCAATTATCCTTCCTCCCATAATGCCGCACCATACATTAACCCACCAAGGTCGCTGATGTTCCACTTGTCGCAGCCATCGTGGATTTTCCGTTGCGCATTAGTGCATATTATGCAGATTTACGTTACGGCTGTTGGTGAATGACGCATCGTCGCTAAATAGAACGCGTGCAAAAAATCTGTCATCGTCCCTCATTTCTTTTGTACCCAGTGGCAGAACTGTACACGACGTTCAAATTCCTCGCCATGCAATTTTGTAATTCCTGGCGCGTAGAAATATGGTACGGGTGCAATCAATGTTGATGTAGCATTTTCAACACCGACGTTTTTGAGATTCCCGATTCTCGCGCCATTTGTCTGCTACTGATGTGCGGATTAGCCGCGACAACAGGTAAAACACCTACTTGGGCATCATCATTTGTTGCAGGTCGTGGTTGACGTTTCACACGTGGCTGAACAGTTCCTGTTTCCCTAAATAACGTAACTATCCGTCGAACGGTCCGGACACTTGGATGATATCGTCCAGGATACCGAGCAGCATACATAGCACACGCCCGTTGGGCATTTTGATTACAATAGCCATACATCAACACGATATCCACATTTTCCGCAATTGGTAAACGGTCCATTTTAACACGGGTAATGTATCACGAAGCAAATACCGTCTGCACTGGTGGGATGTTACGTGATACCACGTACTTATAGGTTTGTGACTATTACAGCGCCATCTATCACAAAGCGAAAAAAAGTGGTCCAACTAAATCATTCATATTTCTTTACGTACTACACGAAATGTAATAAAAATGAGGGTTCCTATTTAATAAAACGCAGTTGATATCCGTTTGACTTATGGCAGCACCATCTAGCGGGCCAACCATAGCGCCATCTGGTTCCCCCTTCAAGCCAGACGAGTTTCGGACTTTGTAGTTTTTTTGTTTGATGCTTGTTTCGTGAGACATTTGGCCCCGTCACTATCAATAGACCACCCTCTTACATAAAACGACCTCATAGCCACAGTGATAGGTAAAGCAGCTGACAGACGTTGATTCAGTGATAGAGTACTGGGGTGCACTCAGTCTGTAAAGGGAAGTACTTACAATATTACAGAAAATAAGAGTTACGGTGCATATTGAACATTTACAAAGAAGGGAATCACGAATAGTCACACGCATCTTTGTTCTATGTTTCAAGGAGATGCTGGAAAAACGGTACTGGTAGAAGCCTGACGACATGTGGAAACCATCCAGAGAAAGAATACTTAAAAAGTTTAAAAATTCAAGTGAAGAATCTAGTATTATTCTACAGAACCCTAGGTGCTTCTCCCTAGAACAAGATTAGACCAATTACAACAGGCATTGGAACACTTAAGGCGTTATTTCTCCCGTATTGCATACATGAACGGAATGGGAAGAAGCCCAAAATAGCCGGTGAAATGGGAAGTACCATCTACCATGCGCTTCAAGTTGCTTGGCGTGTTTGGTTGTAGACACATCGTTATCGACTGAGAAGGATAAAATAAAACTGCTAACTCAGGCGGCTGCTTTGAGAAATTACGCTGTGGAAGTGGACGTTCAAGGGTTGTCTCCAAAACCACCGTAGGTACTACAAGGACCTTTGTGGCTAATGCTCAGGGCCCAGATCACACGCCGTCCAGCAAAGCACAGTGGCGGGAGACACGGAGAGGATGAGGTTGCGACTTTCCTCCACCTGTAAGAAGCAAGTGAGTACTCGACGCTCGTGACCCGGCCCGACTCTGCTCCCACGGACGCTAACGAGTTCCCAGCAGCTGAGTTAGCCAGCCGTGGAGAGCACGGGTCACCGACAGCCAACTTTCGCCACGACCTTGGCTCCCACTGCTCGGCCAACAGACCTCGTTGTCACCCGCTTGACTCGATCTCCAACTGGACCAGCAAAAGTTGTAGGCGGAAAGAGAGGTAGCTATCTTTAGGTGACAGATAGCTCTCTAATCGGCTATGCGGATGACAGTGAGTGCTTGAGCGTAATTATGTCATAAATATCATGACAATCATTTACTGTATAATAAATGAATAAACTTCACAAGTTACTTCTACAAATAACTAATTCCAAATGTTTAATTTTTGTTATAAACCGGTGCAAATCGCACAAAACAAAGACAACGAAAGTAACACCAAATTCTGAGTAACCTCAGCAAGTCAATGAAGTCATTTTCTAAATTCGGTTGCCAATCCAATTAGAAATTAGCTAGTTATCAGAAAAGTAATTATTACGTAACTTA
Source organism: Schistocerca americana (assembly GCF_021461395.2). Taxonomy (NCBI): domain Eukaryota; kingdom Metazoa; phylum Arthropoda; class Insecta; order Orthoptera; family Acrididae; genus Schistocerca; species Schistocerca americana. The sequence continues at coordinate 180,961,491 of NC_060122.1, read as the reverse complement.
TCTAAACAAATGTGTGATTACGAAATAGTTTGCAGATGAAACGACCATAATCACTTCAATAAATATCGAACGGGAATGTCTGTTATGTTTTTAAATTAGTAAGGGGAACAAAAAGTAATAATTTGGGATATAATTCAAATATCTTTATAACAATGGATGAACGGTGAACTCTCTCTCTCTCTGTACAGGCATAACTAATCAGTTTCACAAATAAAAATTATAGGCGTAAATTCGTAAGCTTCCGCATTTTTAAACCTAAATGTAACAAAATTTAAATATGGCTTCCCAGTTAAAAACAAAAACAAACAAAAATTACATGTTTCACTGCTTATGGAAATTCAACATCTAAAGGGGTCACCGTCCTGCCCAAACAGCAAAGAACAGAAACTTGACATTTCGATCTTATAATGTAGACATCATTTAAGAAGGAATTGTCCAAAATTCCACTCATAAGGGGATAAAAAGGATAAAAGACTTATTGAAACAACGCCGCCCTTAAGGGCATTTTGAGGCTACAACTACGAAAACTGGTATTTGGTTTCTCAGTCAGAAAATAAAGAGTACGTGCTTAAGGCTACATCTATGGGAATTGGTATTAGACTTGTCGGTTAGAAGTAAAAAAAATAAACAAATACATGTTTCAGTGTTTCCGGAGATCCAATCCTTAAGACAGTGCAACAGGGGATAAAAATTTTTGAAGAATGTATTTCGTTACATTAAAAAATGTTACAGTAAAATTTATGAAAATAGGTATTTCTCTTATTTGTTAGATATAAAGAAATATTTGTTACTGGATGAAAGTTGCTATGGAAATATCTCCACAAGAACGCAAAAGGCATGATTTGGACTCCAGCTATCAGAACCGCTTTTTAGTAAGAAATAAATTCGGAAAAACCATGCCTTAATTAGCGTGAAAAGCTAAGAAGGTGTTGCAGTTTGTGAACAACAGAAAATTTCGAATAAATAAAAAAAATAAAAACAAAAATCTCTGCAGGCCATACGGTCTGCGCGAGCGAAGCAGCGGGAACTAAGCTAGTTAGCAATATACAGTCAAATTGTATCTAGTACCATGCAAAGCTGTGCTGGTGTCACAGCACACTGTTTTAATATCAAAAACAGCGTTCTTTACCATCGTTCCATAAACAAAAGGGAGCCGCTTCACCGCATTATGTGCTTTTGACTGTATTATTAACAGCTGAAACAGCTGAATCTACTGGATCTGCATTGCAAATGCTTATGATTCGCAGACTGGTTATTGTTGTCAGCCAAGACGTAACTATCTTCGCGGTTCAGTTTGGGTAGCCACTTTCAGTCCAAAAGTAAGCTGCAATGATTTCATATACGTCCCAACCCTTCGGCACAATGAACCATGGGTCAGCGCCTAATTAGCTGGAAAGTGCACCTCTGTAAGTCGCAGTTACTTTGAATGAACTAATTTGGAAATGCAAATATGTCAGAATTAGCTGCGTAATAAGCCTTCCTAATGACCGCCCAATTAACTAGTTTGAATCCAGAGCCCGTGTGCAAACTCACTCACTCTCTCTCTCTCTCTTTGCAGTACACAAAGCGACAATGCCTTCTCACGGTTTCCTGGCGCTGTTTTTCCCCATAGCTTTTAGTGTCTGCGTCGTAAAATGTAATTTCCCCGAGTGAAACCCCCAAAATAAGAATCGTGTCGTGCAAGCCGCATAATCTTTCCGGCCAATGGACATGGCGGCGAAAGTCTTTCAAGTTGTTGAACACTGAATATCGACAGCTGTCCTGCTTGCACCGTTGCAATCGTCTTCGGCGAGGGTTTACATACAGCTTTTGTTTGATAATGAACAACTGCTTGCCAGTTACAACGTGGTGGTGTTACAATGAAAGTCGGTTCTCAATCATCTCTAATGTGTTCCCGGTGAAGCACTTTGTTCTAAGGATCTCATCAGGATTTTTTTATTATTTCCCCTTTTTTCATCAAACAAAATTTCGAGAGTCTGATGAAATAGCCGGTTCCGCCTCTGAAAATCTTTATATGTAATAGCTGACCCGGCAAACGTTGTTTTGCCATATAAAATATCTCTAGTCTATAAGAATAATGTATACGTGAAACACAATGTATACGTGTAACACAATAGCCTTTGTTGGTGGGAGATCGTGACGCAAACAACAATAATGGCCGAAAACAGTGTAGAGAGTGAGAAAAGGGTTAGGGGAAAGTCCGGCAGTATCGGCCACTATTAGTTCTAGCATTTCTATGGTAGATCGCGAGGATTTAACAATTGCAGCCGATACACGGCTTTTCCATGAGCGTACAAACATAGCGGCAATTTCGTGTCCAAACGTGTTCGCCAGCGTTATGAATAAGGCCAAGCGCAAATGCATCGATATTCATTGTACGTAAAAATATTGTACGATTAAATTCTTTTAGAGGAACAAAGGAAAGCATAGGAAAGTCTTTGTTCCACTAAAAGAATTTGATCGTACTATATATTTCCGTACGATAAAATTCGATGCGTGTGCGCTAGGCCTAAATGTCAGTTTGGCGAATGACACGTGCTACCTAGTTAAACTTCTCGGTCTAGTTACGTCGATTCAAAGAGGGATATTCAAGTCGTTGCTTTTGGTACGTTTTCTTCAATTGCCTATGTATCGAATAGTGAAAGACTATCACCGGTAGACACCTGGCGGGGATAACTGATCTGATAGCCGGCCGTGGTGGTCTAGCGGTTCTAGGCGCTCAGTCCGGAGCCGCGCGATTGCTACGGTCGCAGGTTTGAATCCTGCCTCGGGCATGGATGTGTGTAATGTCCTTAGGTTAGTTAGGTTTAAGTAGTTCTAAGTTCTAGGGGACTGATGACCATAGATGTTAAGTCCCCTAGTGCTCAGAGCCATTTGAACCATTTTGATAACTGATTAAGTTATAATTTATCAGTTATCGACCGGAGTTGAAAATTATTAAATTACTAAAATCACTATTAAAAATAGGGGTTGGGGGTAGAAGGGTGAAAATTTAGGGTTGCCTGTATTTTGTAATGCCACATCACAAAAAATAAAAATAAAATTTTCTGTTCAAAAAATAAGAAATTTTTTTTTGGGGAGGACCACCCTTATCACTGAGGGGAATGAAAAATAGAGTACGACAGATTCTCAGACGTACCGAATATGCATGTAAAATTTCATCAGAATCGATAGAACCGTTGATCAAGTGATAATTGATCAGTTATCTACCGGAGTTGAAAATTATTAAATTACTAAAATCGCTATTAAAAATAGGGGTTGGTGGTAGAAATGTGAAAATTTAGGGTTGTGTGTATTTTTTAATGCCACACCATAAAAAATAAAAATAAAAAGTTCTGTCCATAAAGCAAGAAATTTTTTTTTGGGATGAACCACCCTTATCACTAATGGCTATGAAAAATAGATTACGACCGAATCTGAGACCTACCGAATATACGTGTTAAATTTCATAAGAATCGATCTAGCCGTTTCGGAGGAGTGTGTCAACTAACACTGTGCCACGAAAATTCTATATATAGGGATGAAAAATTGTGTAAGTTACAAAACTGTGAGATCTAATGTGTATTATTCGAGATTATAATGCAATGTTACATGTGTATTCCACTGCTTGAGAGAGCTGATGCGACGACAGATGCAGAACAATAAAAACATGGACCACAGACCCTGTAGGATGTTGTGATAATACGCGATGGTTAAACCCAGCTACACAGGGTGAACATTAATAAAACCGGCAAACTGCAGGGTCAGATTGTCGACCGTAAATGGAGGAAAAAAAAATCCTACTAACATGTGTCCGGAAATGGATGGTGTGCGTGTAACGACAACAAAACTTCCCGGAACACAGTACAGAGCTGCATTGCATCCACTGCACAACAGCCGTTCAAAGTGGCCTTCATGGGATGCGATGCACACGTTCACACGCCGCATCATGGATTGCCGCACTCTTTGCCACGTTCCGGCCTCTGTCCGAACAGCGTGAACACGCTGTTGAAGGCTCTGCACATCATGAACTGGTTCAGTATACACAACGCTTTCCAGATGCCCCCAGAGGAGAAAAATCCAGGAGGTCTAAGTCAGCTGATCTAGCAGGCCATTGCTACAGGGCCTTAGAGTCCTGTCCAACGTATGTGGAAGGCATGAAATGTATTCACATTTGCTAATATGAACTGCCTGAGCCATACACGGCTCGCGTTTATCCCGTTTATTGTTTGTCATCTTCTATTACGGTACTGCAGCCTCGTTTTCTTATTCCATTTACTGGCGTCACTAACTTCCTGTCTTACTTGCCCGTGAGCGGCAGCAGCAGCGCCTATCGATAAGTGCACTGTCGTACCACCTCTGGAGCGTCCGATAATATTTCTGGGTCGTCGTGTGTCTGGCAGTCAGTTCGGGACAGACCAGCAGTGCAGTCTGGACGCAGCAGCAGTGAAGTCGGGGACGGAGCGCCGGTGAAGCGCCGACAGCCAGTGCTCGCCGACCGCTGGCGACACACATGAACTGTCCGACGGAGGGGATTGGAGCCGGACGACCGTTGGTTGGTCGTTCGGTTGCTCGTCTCATCGGCTGACGTATATTTGGTCCTTTCACCGTTTCCGGGCCTGGGAGTCGGTCGGTTGGCGTGGAGCAGCGAAGAATTTTCCGAGGGGACGTAATTTGGCCGGCGCCGCTGGCGGTCTCTAGTCGTGTCGGAGTGTGTGGGGCTGTTCCCATTGTTACGAGGTCCGTGGCTCACCGACCCTGGACATGAAAGTTGAGTTTTGATTTAATCTACCAGCCAGTCAAGACTGTTCACATTGTGTCGTTTGGAGTTCGTTGTCGGCTGTTGGGATATTCGCACGAGCAGCAACGTGGTTTTCAAGCTGGAACATTCTAGCAACCCTCCAGTGGAGTTTCACTGTATTTGGTCATTTGAATTGAAGTGCACCAGCGGAATCTTCTGCCTTGTGGCCGTTAACGTTCCGGTTGCCTGCCCTAGCCGTTGACGTAAATTTCAGGCACTGTAGTTTCCTCACCGTGTTGTTGCTGTCCAGTACTGTGTGTAGTTTGACTGCTCCATGTATTATTGGTTGTGGGCGCCAATATCTTCTACGTTGTTCCGTTGAACTCCCTGTTGCGCCCTGGTTGGGTGAATGGAAGTTATCTTGTCGGTGGGTGCGTTGATTGTCGGTCGGTTGGGTTGTCGTCGGATCGTGAATGGTTGGCCCCAACTGCCTTTCTCACCTAAGCGAGCGTTAGTGTTCGAATTCCAGGCCGACCTTTGAACATACGAGCGCAATTTCTTTTTATTTGTTCTTGTTGTTTGCACTTGTATGGCTTCCAGCCAATTTTTTTTTTAAATTTAGGTTGTTTTGCTCTTAATGTGTACGATTCTTTAGTCCTTTTGCCTAATTTAAAGAACTGTTTCACGCTATACCTTTGGAATTTTAAGGGTTTTAATGCTGTTGAATTTTAAGTGTTGGGCCTTCAGCCGATTTTGAGTTTGAGTTGTTTTGCTCTTAAAGTCTTCAGCCTATATTAAAAACTGTTTCATGAAGGCCTCTCGTATTTAAAAAAAAATTAATGTTATGGAGTTTTAAATGTTAGGCCTTCAGTCGATTTGAATTTAACTTGTTTGTTCTTGGTCTGATTCTTTGGGCCTTCAGCCTAACTAAAGAACTGTTTTAAGATAAGGCTTTGCCTTTTAAATTTCTGTTTTGGTTGAGTTTTGCGTAATTAAGAACTGTTTTAAGTAAGGCCTTGTTTTTTTATTTAAAAAAATTTAATGTTGTTTAGCCTTAAGTGTTTGGCTTTCAGCCGATTTTGAAGTCAAATTGTTTGTTCTGAAAATCTCAGATTCTTTGGGCCTTCAGCCTAAATAAAGAACTGTTGTGAGATAAGGCTTTCCATTTAAATTGCTGATTATGCTTGCATTTTAAGTTATTGGCCTTCCGCCGTTTTTAAATTAAAGTGGCTTTCAGCCAGTAATTAAGCCCCAAAGATTAAAGAAGTGTGTTTAAAAAAAATTTTTTTTGGCTCTTGTGATGTTTGATCAAATAATAAAGTTGTATGTTCGAGTGTAACTGTCAGCCTCTTATTTTGGCCCCTTTCCACAATTTAAACTACCTGTCTTGTCGTACGGGTTAAGCTGGGCGATTCACTGCCATCAACTGTACAATGCATGCATCCCCGAACGAACATTGCATCGTAATTCGGAATAAAACAGGCACTGAAATATCATATCGTTCGGGGAAGATGTTGTTGAGGTGTCGGCGGACTATAATGTGGATGTGAAGTGGTTCTTCGTCATGCAGAAACCACATAACCTGTCGTATTGCCAAAGGCACATTCTCAAGCAGCCCAGGCTGAGATTTCCGCAGGAAGTCTAGGTAGGTTCCTCTGGTGGTCCAAGTATGAAGTCTTCAAGAATCCATGACTACACATTGATGCCAAACTGATGCTGGTGAGACGCCTCAACCATTCGTCGAGGATTGTCTGTAGCCCACAGACAACGATTATGCAGCTTGATGACGTCACTTCTGGTAACGTCTGCTTCGTCGGTAAAGAGGGCTTATGACAAAAATCCCATAATTGTGATGGTCTGGTGCAAAAACTATAGTCAAAATCCTCCCGGTAGAAGGAAATCCACTTCTGGTAAGCCTTGCACTTGTTGAAGGCGGTAGTCACTGTAGGTATTGCTATGTAGGATACACATAATCGGTCTTTGGATTACACCATGTTGGCGGGGCACTTGCCTGGAGCTTGTACTAAGGTTAGTCTCAGTATGCTGTATAACCTGGTCTTCCAAATCTTGTGTACGCACAGTCCGCCGCCTCCCTGCACCTTCGTCTGTCTTAAAGAACCCACCATCATACAAACGCCGAAAAAGAGATATGGTTTCTGTCTCTGACGGTAGGTGTTTTGGTGTAGCCGTGCCGCCTCTCGACCGTTTCCATCTGACTGGCCGTAAGCAGACACCATCTCGGCTTGTTTCCAGCATGAATACTGTGTCATTCTGGTGCTTACAGTACACTGGGTCATCACGCAGCCTGCAACACACAAGAAACACACGGCACGTACTCAGAGGAAATGTCATTCGTCAACACCATCTACCGTGGCAACGATGCATTTCTGAACGTGTGTTCATAGGACCCTTCTTCCTCCATTCGCAGTCAGGAATCCGTACCTGCACTTTGTCGGTTTTCTTAATTATCACTCTGTATACTGTAAACCTACTCCTTCCTTCCACGACACAATTTATTGTTAATGATTGATCTCTTGTTCCAGAAACTTCACTCGCATTAGCACAGAACTTCGGTTTTTTCGTGAAACTGTTCCAGCCTCTTTACGTTCCTCAAAATTGCTGGTACTCTGAATGTTAGCACTACAATATGGTCAAACATTTAGCAGTAGGTAACTGAGTGATACTGTCTCCTTTAAATGTTAGGTACGAGGCAACGCTATAGGTGGCCCTAAAACCACAAGAAGCTTCAGTGTAGCTGCAATTGTACTTTCAGTCAACATAAACACATTTCTACCCAGTAGTAACATTCGAAAATGTCTTGAAATTCATACCCACATATAGGTGTAGATAGGCATGTCTAGCTCACTCTTTATGGCAATCGGGAGCTAATCATGTTAAGAAATCGTTTTTTCTTTTTCTTTTCTTTTTTTTCTACAATTAGCAATACTAACATATCGGTAATCGAACAAGTCGTTTTATATTTGACTATGCTCTCTAGGCAGCACTAATAATAATCCTCTTATGATGAACACTTTTACAATCCTCGACAGGACAATAGGGAAAAATTGTTATCCACTTAAGGGCAGTATATGCTGTATCACCAGTTTTAAATTCCGTAACGAACTGAACGGCGCCTACTCGCAAAAAAATACACCACGTGAGACGTTTCTACGTACTCAGTGCAATCTTCAGGACTGAACATTACAAGGCAAAACCGCTCTCTCTCGACACGGGTCTGTGGGGGTCGGCCATTTCAAAAACACGGAGTCAAAAGCTAACCCAATGCCGATTACCTACAATCTTATAATCAAACACTTTCTACCAAAAAAACGGAATAGTCAGTACACAGCAAACAAGTTCAATCCATACAGGAATCAACCATTAAGCTGTTCCCAATGTAACTGCTTAATTGACAAACTGTTAAATTTACGATTATTTCTAATTTTGTCTCCGTCCGGATCTACATCTACATCTACATCCATACTCCGCAAGCCACCTGACGGTGTGTGGCGGAGGGTACCTTGAGTACTTCTATCGGTTCTCCCTTCTATTCCAGTCTCGTATTGTTCGTGGAAAGAAGGATTGTCGGTATGCCTCTGTGTGGGCTCTAATCTCTCTATCCTCATGGTCTCTTCGCGAGATATACGTAGGAGGGAGCAATATACTGCTTGACTCTTCGGTGAAGGTATGTTCTCGAAACTTTGACAAAAGCCCGTACCGAGCTACTGAGCGTCTCTCCTGCAGAGTCTTCCACTGGAGTATAGCTATCATCTCCGTAACGCTTTCGCGATTACTAAATGATCCTGTAACGAAGCGCGCTGCTCTCCGTTGGATCTTCTCTATATCTTCTATCAACCCTATCTGGTACGGATCCCACACTGCTGAGCAGTATTCAAGCAGTGGGCGAACAAGCGTACTGTAACCTACTTCCTTTGTTTTCGGATTGCATTTCCTTAGGATTCTTCCAATGAATCTCAGTCTGGCATCTGCTTTACCGACGATCAACATTATATGATCATTCCATTTTAAATCACTCCTAATGCGTACTCCCAGATGATTTATGGTATTAACTTCCAGTTGCTGACCTGCTATTTTGTAGCTAAATGATAAAGGATCTATCTTTCTGTGTATTCGCAGCACATTACACTTGTCTACATTGAGATTCAATTGCCATTCCCTGCACCATGCGTCAATTCGCTGCAGATCCTCCTGCATTTCAGTACAATTTTCCATTGTTACAACCTCTCGATACACCACAGCATCATCTGCAAAAATCCTCAGTGAACTTTCGATGTCATCCACAAGGTCATTTATGTATATTGTGAATAGCAACGGTCCTATGACACTCCCCTGCGGCACACCTGAAATCACTCTTACTTCGGAAGACTTCTCTCCATTGAGAATGACATGCCGCTTCCTGTTATCTAGGAACTCCTCAATCCAATCACACAATTGGTCTGATAGTCCATATGCTCTTACTTTGTTCATTAAACGACTGTGGGGAACTGTATCGAACGCCTTGCGGAAGTCAAGAAACACGGCATCTACCTGTGAACCCGTGTCTATGGCCCTCTGAGTCTCGTGGACGAATAGCGCGAGCTGGGTTTCACATGACCGTCTTTTTCGAAACCCATGCTGATTCCTACAGAGTAGATTTCTAGTCTCCAGAAAAGTCATTATACTCGAACACAATACGTGTTCCAAAATTCTACAAATATTAACAAAGTATTAGCTGAACTTCGCTTATAACCTTATTTGAATAGCCTCAACCACTTTATGAACCTCGTTATTGTCAGGTAGCCAAACAAAAAAATTCTTTTATCCGACCTCATTAAACCCGACTGTATCTGGAGTAATAGACACTCACTGCCAATAACATTCTCCTTACTCTGACCTCAATGGAACTACATCCACAAGCAAATTACTCATCAAAGACATGTAAAGGCTGTGTGGGACCATCAAAATGAATAAATGAAGAGCGCTAATGCCCCTTTTAACAATTAATCCAATATGAATTTGCGGACATCGGGTTTTGTTCCAGCGGCCGGCTGCAGCTCTTTGCTACTCGCTACCCTGCCTGGCTGGAATCACTTCTCCGTAAACAGTGGCAGCTCGTTTCATCCACCAGCTTCCTAAAACATTTTTATGAGCAACCGCTTAAAAAAACTAGAACAGTACATCTCAATAATTATATCCTCTCAGTACATAGTCTTCTAGATAAATGGCAATGAGTTCTAGTGATAACTACCATAACAAATTTTCGGCACGCTACAAAGTCAACGTTGTCACCCGATATAAAAAAAAATGGACTGACCACAAAATTTTAACGCCTATATTGTTGCAATGATTGTAAAGAAACAGAGTACAGGTCCATTGTCCATCTGAATGGCTATGTGAGTTTATTCGCGAGAACTAATCCTGAGCCAGCACATCACGCACAGTGATGTAAGATATTCTGGATTTGTATGTTAAAACGCGGTGAGGTATGAGAAGGAGCTAGCTTTGAATTTCAGACATTGACGTGGATGTTTGCATCTAACTTGTAACATATTTTGGGAAGTATCAGTGGAGGGTTGAACACAGGTTCTAAGAAATCGGCTGTAAAAGGGAAAAGTGTGTCTTTTTTGTAGTTGGTGTAAAACCAGCGGAATCGTATAGAATCTGCTGCGATTTACGTTTTGTTCCTTTTGAGCAGGAATTGTAGGTTGAAGATGAATAGAGAATTAGTGGGATTTTAAGACATTTTTATGACTCAGCAGCACGCCAACCAAAGTAGTAATTCTGATGAGTAAAACGAACAGTATTCCAAATCCAAGTGTGTTAATACCGTATCTGAATTTAAAGGAGGTGAATTATTAGTAAATGTTAATGAGTAACTATATAACAGAAATCCGACCAATTTCAGACGAAACTAAATTCACTCCCACTAAGTAGATGGGCTCGGATGAGAAATTTATATATTTCACTAACACTGTAGTTTTGACGTCGAAGTATTTCTTCGAATGTGGCAAAAGTTTAATTCGTATTTGGCCGAGCGACATCAGTAATCCTGAGTAGTCAGCCGCAAGTCAGTTTTAAAATAAACACATCAAGAAAAGTTTCGCATCACCACTGTTCCGAGAGTTCCGAAACCTGTACAGAAAATTGGAACAGAGATCAACATAAACATCATTTCCGCACTTTTTATTGCTCATAAAAAAACCACACATTGCGTGTCGTACCACCATACAGAAAGACCTTCAGAGGTGATGGTCCAGATTGCTGTACACATCGGTACCTCTAATACCCACTAGCACGTCCTCTTGCATTGATCCATGCCTGTATTCGTCGTGGTATACTATTCACAAGTTCATCAAGGCAATGTTGGTCCAGATTGTCCCACTACTCAACCGCGATTCGGCGTAGATCACTCGGAGTGGTTAGTGGGTCACGCCGTCAATAAACAGCCCTTTTCAATCTATCCCAGGCATGTGCGCTAGGGTTAATGTCTGGAGAACATGCTGGACACACTAGTCGAGCGATGTCGTTGTCCTGAAAGAAGTCATTCACAAGATGAGCACGATGGGAGCGTGAATTGCCGTCCATGAAGACGAATACCGCGCCACTATGCTGCCGATATCGTTGCCCTATCGGTCAGAGGATGGCATTCATGTATCGTAGAGCCGTTACGGCGATTTCCATGACCACCAGCGGCGTATTTCGTCCCCACATAATGCCATCCCAAAACAACAGGGAACCTACACCTTGCCCGCATCTCGTGGTCGTGCGGTAGCGTTCTCGCTTCCCACGCTCGGGTTCCCGGGTTCGATTCCCGGCGGGGTCAGGGATTTTCTCTGCCTCGTGATGGCTGGGTGTTGTGTGCTGTCCTTAGGTTAGTTAGTTTTAATTAGTTCTAAGTTCTAGGGGACTGATGACCATAGATGTTAAGTCCCATAGTGCTCAGAGCCATTTTTGAACCTACACCTTGCAGCACTCGCTGGCCAGGGTATCTAAGGCGATCAGCCTGACCGCCTCCAAACACGTCTCCTACGATTGTCTGGTTGAAGGCATATGCGACACTCAACGGTGAAGAGAACGTGATGCCCGTCCTGAGCGGTCCATTCGGCATGTTGCTGGGCCCGTCTGTACCGCGCTGCATGGTGTCATGGCTGCAAAGATGGACCTCGCCATGGACGTCGGGAGGGAAGTTGCACATCATGCAGCATATTGTGCATAATTTGAGTCCTAACAAGACGTCCTGTGGCTGCACATAAACCATTATTCAACATGGTGGAGTTGCTGTCAGGGTTCCTCCGAGCCAGTATCTGTAGGTATCGGTCATCCACTGCAGTAGTAGCCCTCGGGCGGTCTGAGCGAGATATGTAATCGGCAGTTCCTGTCTTTCTGTAACTCCTGCATGTCCAAGCAACATTGCTGTGGTTCACTCCGAGACGCCTGGACACTTCCGTTGTTGAGAGCCGTTCCTGGTACGAAGTAACGATGCGGACGCAATCGAACCGCGATATTGACCGTCTAGGCATGGTTGAACTACCGACAACACGAGCAGTGTCCTTTCTTCCTGGTGGAATGATTGGAACTGATCGACTGTCGGATCCCCTCCGTTTAATAGACGCTGGTCATGCATGGTTGTTTACATCTATGTGCGAGTTTAGTGATATCTCTGAACAGTCAAAGGGACTGTGTCTGTGATACAATATACACAGTTAACGTCTATGTTTAGGAGTTCTGGGAACCGAGGTGATGCAAAAGTTTTTGATGTGTGTATGAATTGAAAAGATTTATGTTTTTGGCAATTAAATAACAAAAGTTGTTCGTTTTTTGCGCAAACAATTATACTGCGATATCTCTGAAGCAAAAACAGTGTTCGGGTTCTTGCACAGCTAGCGGAACATTAAAAATTATTAATACCCAAAGTTTCCATTCTGGAAACATCCCCCACGCTGTGGCTAAGCCATGTCTCCGCAGTATCCTCTCTTTCAGGAGTGCTAGTTCTGCAAGGTTCACAGGAGATCTTCTGTAAAGTTTGGAAGGTAGGAGACGAGATAGTGGCAGAAGTAAAGCTGTGAGGACCGGGCCTTAGTCGTACTTCGGTAGCTCAGTTGCTGCCGGCACGGTAGCTCAGCGTGTTCGGTCAGAGGGTTAGCTGCCCTCTGTAATAAAAAAACTGAGTTAATCGATCAACAACGAACTAAAACGGATGTCTTACGACGTCCGCCCCGAGCAGATACAATGAACAAAAGCGAACAAAATGAGATCTAAGAAAAAAAAAAAAAAAAAAAAAAAAAGTTGGTAGAGCACTTGCTCGCGACAAGCAAAGGTCCCGAGTTCGAGTCTCGGTCGGGCACACAGTTTTAATCTGCCAGGAAGTTTCATATCAGCGCACACTCCGCTGCAGAGTGAAAATCTCATTCTGGCATATCATTATATTCTTTGTACAAGGTAATCACAAATTCCCAGTATCCCATATCGCCTGTCCACGTATTCATGGATGGTCACATTTTGTTAATGTGGGACTATGGCAGAAGACAACTTTGAGGTATTTTACAAAATGCATTTTAACCGTTGTTCGCGACGCGTTGTGGCCACGCGGTTAGAGGCACCATGTGACTGACTGCGCGGGCCCTCCTGCCGGAGTTTCGAGTCCTCCCTCGGGCATGAATGTGTGTGTTGTGCTTAGCATAGGTTAGTTTAAGTTACTTTAAGTAATGTGTAAGTCTAGGGACCGATGACCTCAGCAGTTTGGTTCCTTAAGAACTCACACACGAATATTTTAACCATTGTTCGTCCTGTATTACCTGTGATGTCTGTCTATTTGACATGAGATATGACTGTCAGTGTTCTAAGGCAAATTGTGTCGGGTGTTTGTACAATTTCACTGGACAATTTCGATATTGTTCAGCTTCAAAGGAATATGGAATGCTTTTAACTAATCTGTTGTGCCCTACATCCTGGATGATGGTTAATAATCGTAACCGGTAGATGATTAATGGGACAAATAAACAGCTAATGGTTTTACAAAATAC